>NW_018022121.1:6568-9957 GCF_002006095.1 Pseudomyrmex gracilis
ATGCGCCGATTTACGATTACCCGTTGTAGACAAGTTTCCGGCAAATTCGTGCAAACCGTCATATATCTCGTGTGAGCAGTGTAACGATACACGCTTTCCCACGCATATCCAAAGGGTTCTCGGTAACCACGGTTTCGCAATAGTACGTCGGCGAGCGGTCCGACGATGTCAGATTTGTTACCGGAACCTCACCCGCCATCGTGTCGTGCTAAATTGTTTAGAGTGCTTTGAATAATTTTCTTACTTCATCGAGCACCTTAGTCTTCATGCTGTAAGTTTCTACGATTTGCACGACTCAACCGTCGTCGTATAGTCAGGAGACCGCGTATAGGTGTACTCTTCTTACAAATCTCCCCAGCTTCTTGCAACAAGTGCTTTGCCGCAGGCTCTCCAAAGTCTTGTGCCTAAATTAGCGGTAGGTCCGCGAGTCAAAAGTCCGAGTAGTTACTTTAACCTTTATTTTTTTTCTTACCCAAGACTGACCGAGACGTAACAACGTATCAAACGCGTCGCGTCGCGATCGCTGCCGTTGTCGTACCTTTCGGTGACGTGTTCGGTTTTCTTAGTAGCGCGTTTGGTTCTTTCCGCTGCAACGTTTGAGCAATCAGCAAACGCATCAAACACCTCTCTCTCTTGCATCCACAGTTTCGCAAACAAAACAAAGTTTCCGATCTCGTGCAGAATTATCAAAAGTGTATTTGCGCGACGACAATCGTTCGTGTTTACCACGGATTCAATCGGGTCCGCGTCAAAATCAACGTGAAATTGACGTTTATCGTTTTGGAGCGTTTAGCAGTCGAGTTACTATGTCGTTTAACATTCGCGTATCAATTGAGCGATAATCGGTAGTTCGCGATAGCTTCTGTAACATTTCTGTTCGTTAAATCGGTATTCAGCAAAGCAACAATTGTTGAATTAATTGTTTGCAAACGATAAGACCGTCAATACGAACGTATCAGTGAAGCCATATGTATTCGTCGCAACGGTAATTGAGCGATATGCGCTTGTTTGCTCAAATATATTGATATTGGTTCAATCGGTAACGTAGTCAATGTAGTTAGATCATTTGTGTCGCGAATGACAGCGGTCATCACGGTGCCCATTGCGATTAAACAAGCGAAACCTAACCTAATTGCGTCGTTGTCGTTGCCGTTGTTTAATAACCGAATTGAGTCGTTCTATTTGTTGCCGTAGTTACAGAAAACCGTTTATTCAAAAGTGTCNAATTGAGAAAACATAATCGAACGGAACTCTATGATATTGACGGTGCGTTTGTTTATCAGCACAATGCGGAACGGAACGTTTGTCGCAACTCGTACAATTGCAACCACAACTTTGAACAAATCGACTACGTGTTTAGTAAAATGTACTAAATCGTTCACCTAGAGACCATGCGAAACAAAGCGGTAACTTTGAACAACATCGTGCGTGGAACAACGCGTTGCGAAAGAATCGATATTGTTACGAAGCACTCACACCGGACACGGAACCACAATAGAAGCCGTTGCGCACAAAATCCAGAGTCGTTACCGTGCTCGTTAACACGGCTGTCAGAGTTTAAACNATTTCGGTAACGTTTGTAGGAACAGACATGTTCAAAATAGTGNATGTAATTGTGAGCAACAATTTAAGCAACACGACCTAACTGTTCAGCTGACAACGTTGTTGGTNATTTTGTTGCAACCTAAACGCGTGTTTGAACTTGTTTGTCAAAGAGTTTGACGAGTTCAACAGCAACGTTTGCGCCAATGTTTAGCGACGCAACNAATCGAACATCAAAGCAAGTTGGTTGCTAATTGCTCTATCCGTTTTAACCATGGACATTACGTTCCAATTCGCTACTGGATTTGCATTAAACCGAAACGAGCGCGTTGACCACTTTGTACTGCAGATCTTGTTGCGATACGATTTATTGACACAAGCGGACATCACAATTTGACGACTTCCTTTGGTACAAGGCAAATAGTAAGAGTAAATAAAAACATTTAAAAATCAAGTGCTATTTATATATATTAGATCTTTTATTACAAATAATTCGCAATTACACACATGTACTATTTGTACAATAATATTTACAACGTAGGCACTGATATTGTAAAAGAAATGTGCTAACTTAACCGACGTATCCTTAAAACGACTGAGCGATTGTTCTAACAAGACATACGTTTACTAGTGTTAGCGAAATTGCAACCGTGTCGTCGCAAACTAACAAACACTGTCGAGCTAAGACAATCATACGACCAGGTCGCGTGTGTGATTTAAAAATGCGTTCTTTCCATACATGTTAAAAAAGTTTTGCCGTACTAGTAGCACGTAATCGTGTCGCGTTACTTGTGTATCTGGCCAAAACCACCTTGCGTCAAAACGACGAAGTGCCAATCGTCGACATGTCCAAGACCGTTGTTCTTAGATGACCCGTTGTCGTTAAACGCGACATATGCGATCCGCAGCAATTTCAATCGCGCCGAATAGCGCTGATAACGCGCAAATCTACCGTGTTGACGCAAACACTTTATCGCATTGTTGCGATTGCGCAAAATGTATCATTTTTGTAATATTGAGAGCAACAAGTATTTGTATGTTTTACCGGCTGTTCCAACCATGACCGTGTTGGTCGGATCGTATATCGTGTAATATTGTAACGTAATTTTAATCCAACACGACGGCAACATTCGCGATGTATATTCTTAAGTGTACCACGTGCGTCTAGTTTTGCAACGACACGTCGTAGGTTGCGACGCTGCGTAAGCCTTGTTTTCGTTGAATCATTGGTTGCAGAAATCCACGTATGGTGTGGCTTCCTCAATTTTTCCGTTCCAACGACCGTAGATTACGACCGTGCGAAGTGGAAAGAACGATTACAACTCTGAGCAAAACTTTGCTGTAGCACAGTTTGCACTTCAACAACGTTGTCGGAGCCAATGTCCACAAAGTGTCGCTCGTCGCAACAAAGCGACCGTCTGCGCTCCATGGCCGTGAAGCATACATCGTTTGTTCGGCACTAGGTGTAACATTTGTTGCACGTGTACATATCTATATCGCCATATTCGTCGCAATATACGAACATTGACACTCGAGTTACTAACAAGACGCACGTACCGCGCAATGGCATCGTTGAATACGTTCCGAAATGTCTCAGAACGCGAAAGTCAATTTTGTTACGAACAAAACAGCGCGACGAATCGGTGGCCGCGTCGCATTACAGTGGTCTCCACAGATGCTTTTCGTACTACAAAGCCGACGCTTGCGAGTCGTCGTCGGCGCGATACATCTTTTAAGCGTATATTTTAGCGCTCTTGAATAGCTGCTGCACTAGATTTCGCGCAACGTCGGCAAAGCTAAAAATTGCACATCACCGCGATCACGCACGTGTCGTGCTACAACGATTG
>NW_018022121.1:16797-18761 GCF_002006095.1 Pseudomyrmex gracilis
TCTTTTCGCTCCGGGACTGGTCCATATATGGACCAACAAGAAAAGCGAACGTAATAGATGTTTATAAGGTCAATTTAATGCACTAAATTTAGGAAAAAAATTGAAAAAAATCCTGGTTACTTCTTTGACCTTCAAAATTAACTTTGACGGTCAAACAATAAAAATGCGTATTTGCGCTTGAAAAATGGTATACCTACGTTTTATGAGTCGCTGAATACAATAAAATTAGTAAAAAAATTTTAGTGCCTTCTTTGACCTTGAACTTTGAAGGTCAAAGTATGAAAATACGTATTTGAGCTTAAAAACTTGAAAATTGGTGTACCTAGATTTTATCTGCTATAGTAAATAAGAATATTAGTAAATAAGTCTAACTACCTTACCGACTTTGAAGTTTGAAGATCAGTATGTGCAAAACATACATTTTTTACATTAGCCTTGACTTTCTCTCCGGGAGTGGTCNATATATGGACCAGCACTCCGAGTGGCGACTTGTCATAAGAAGTTCATTCATTTAAGTCATGAAATTCAGCTAAAATGCGAGGTCAATTTTAAAGGAAAAATTCCCGGAGCAAAAAGGTTAACAACGATGCTCGAAGAATTAAAATCGTCGCCAACAAAATTGCTCCAATAATTTCCAAATCGTGGTACCTGCACGAAACGTTGCGTTTTGCTGCGCAAATGTACAATTTGATCAAAGAAAATTCAGTCGTTAAAGGAGCACTTATAGCCATGCAATCAATCAAATACGCAAAAATGAAGGTTACCGCAACAATAGACGTGCCTGTAATGTGCAATAAATTCCACATGGCCGCGTTGGAGAACTGTGTGCTGTGCGATCCCGCGACGGTGCTCGAACGACAACTCGGCGACGTTTTTGTTCAAAAAAAACAAAACGCAATGGTACGTGCAAACTTTCGGTTAATACTTGTCACCCGTTGTCGACTTTTCGCGCAATGTTTTCGCGATGAAGCAATAACGCGTATCGCTAAATTGGAGTCAAAGACAAGTGTCGCCTTTGTGTTACGTCCTAGGATAAATAAAGATCTAGACCGTTTCTGAAAGCTTCACGGTCGAGGGCCTATTTGTGATCCTTGGGAGTTTTACACTGGTTTGCTACGTCGTAGTTTGGAACTAATAAAAAAGATTGAAATTAGCACTCCGGATTAGAAGCAACTCGCTATTTTAAACCGGCGGACTGTAGTAAAGGAACAAAGTGGGATCGGCGAGCAGGTAAAATTGAGCTCGCGAAATGTGAACAGTCAAGAACTGGAAGTACTTTCCAGGACAAATTGGGCAATCCTCGAGAGGTCGAACAAGATCCAGCCTGGTTGCACAAGTGGCGCAAAGAGCTGGAGTACTTCGATGACCTATGACCACGCTGTGCAAAAGAAAATACCCGTACTGTTCTGTTGGACGTGCGGTTACGACGAATTTATGGCAGCAAACCTGGTTAACAGAGGCACGTATTCTTTTAAAAATACGGCGGCACCTTCCTAAGTTGTACCGCTGATGGAAATCAAGCTTGGGGGTGAGATAAACAACATCTTCAGGCAACGGTTTATGTACGTACATTCGTTCAATTTATTGGCAAAACTGGGTACACAATACAAATTCTCTTTTCTTTATAAACTTGAAAACGAGGATCGGTTACTAGCATTGACACAGTATAGAGACGCTTGTCAATGGTAACCGGAATTAGTTGACTTTTACTGGAATTTGCGGCGCTTCTTTTGTGTGTGAGAATCTCGGAAGCCGTTGATTTACGATCGTTTTGTTTAGCCTTTTCTAAACAAAGATTAGTTATGCGCGTTGCTTCTTCCACCCACTGAAGTAAACGGCGTTGTTTTTGAACTCGCCAACCCGTTTTAGTTTTACGCTTGCAGATCTTTGGCATGTTTACAGAAGATTGTTGGAGACTACGTAGACGATGAGCGAGCCCGGATTCAACGTTTAAGACACTTGAT
>NW_018022121.1:19786-22725 GCF_002006095.1 Pseudomyrmex gracilis
AATTACTAAGGTGGGAGACAGAGCGTTCTCACGTCTAGGGCGAGCTCACGCCTCAGGAATGTCGCACTATAATAAGATAAACTTATTTTTCTCGCCTCGGCGGGACTTATATTTTTCTTATAAGATAAGATAACAGTTGGCGACATTGCGGTGCCTTGTTTCGGCTTAATTGTAAGGAGCGCGATAACTTTGGAATTCTTGCCTCGGCAGAATACAAAGATTTTGGCTTTTCCTAAAACAACACCGGCTTGACTCTGCGCTAACACTGTGGGAAACGTTTTCAGTGCACTCGCACTTTACAATAGGCGTATATACAGTTCATGCCTTATATAGTTCGAATGCTGCTCCGGTATATATAGATATATAGTCTTATGCTATGGCTTATAAGTATATAGGTATAACTCTAATACTTTTATGTAAAGGCATATATGTACGATTGGAAATAATCCGAAAATGCCTGTATTCCGTACGAATTATAGGTTGGAAGTATAAGTATACTACTTGTATTAGCTTTTAAGATTATTTGAAATATATAGTGGTTTTCAATTTTTACGCGTATTTCGTGAACCAGAAGAGATATCTCAAAACTAACTTTACAGGTACCTTCAGTTTAAACTTAACTTCATTATGAAAAATAGTGAAAGTAAGCAATTTGATTATCTAGAGAACCAATAAACTTAGAGAAAAATGGTTTTCGGATTTGTGCTTCTAATACTTAATTGCAAAATACTGCGAACTTAAAAGTTATAATTTTTATTATTTAAACAATAAATTGTTAAATAACAATTTTCAGAACTTTTAACTTGACTGGTATTTTGCAGTTTAAAGTGCTGATTCTGATGGTGCAAACGATTTAGTTCTATCTCTTTTAGTTATTGAGTTATTAATTTTGCAATTACGAAGGTGCCAGATAGTTTAAATCCAAGGATGATATGTTACTGACTACCGCTTATTCTTTGCGATGGTAACTTTCAGTTACCGACACTATGTACGGAATACTGACTTTCGACGATGATAACTTACCGACTTCTGGTTTCTTTTCCTAATTTTCTTCTCGACTGTTACGTCCCGGTCGGTCGCGGCTAATAAAACAAAAAAGGAAACTAGATCTCGGACCTACGACTGGGACCTGCCGCTTATTTCGGGTAAAATACCCTGGATCGACCGCGGCAAGGTGTTCGTTCACGAAAACGTTGAAGATCTTGGATGTCCGGACGATATTACACGCGGTCACCCGAAAAAATATACACGGTTGGGTCGTGAATATTATTAATTCCGTCGTAGTTAAAGCGATCAATCACGTACGGGTGCTGCTCCATGCAATCGATGCAATCCAACAGCGAGCTATACTTTACTAGGCTCGCGTGGCACAGCTGACAATGAATATCCGCGCATCTCCGCCCGACCTCGAGGCCGTGGCTTCCTAAAAGTCGACAAATATGACGTTGGTGTCGTTATACCGCACACAGAGGGTATACGAAGGTGCATCTAGATTTGCGGGTGGATCTAAACGAAAAACTCGCGCTATTCGGCAACGCGTAGACAAGAAGGTTCTCATCGAGTTTAGTGGAGGAATACAGCCGTGGTGAGAATAAAGAAATATAAAAACGTGTTATCACTCCAAATCGCTGAGAAGGGGTTGCTGCGCGCAAATATTGCAATCGTACGCAGGCAGAATCAGCACTATATTTGCCCAGCACAGGCAACACTGAATCCGGTCTTTACCTCCGCGCTTATTACAGGCACGTGATAGTTAATCGCGGTTCTGTCGACGGAATATTGTCGGCGCACTATGTGCAGTAAACATCTTTGGTCCACGAGCGTATCTCGGCACGAACTCGTTTGCATTGGAGTTGAAAGGATTTCATTAAATTGCTTCCCCGGAAATAAGTAATATGCTAAGATCTGGGAGCTCGTAAAAATCGTCGGTGTGTTTCACTATAAAGAAGAGGTAATGATTGTGACATTCCTCGCAATCACGTACGCTTGGTAGAATCGTTGTTATGCTCGCGTTCCACCTATCACAACAAATTATGTCGAAACGGTTTTCGATGAGTACTCCGTGGGTTTCAAAGACTGTACAGTAAGGTCCGATATCGATCTCGTACATGCAATATAAACAGTAAACTTTGCTATCTTCGTACCGTTGGTATCCTGATATCATACGACATCGACCTAAACTATATTTCTGCCAATGATCAAAATTTTTGGGTAGGTAAATGACTGTGCCTGACAATAAAGATTCTCGCACACGGATACACATTTATTTCACTCGAGAGTTACTACAGGAGGTAACGGAATAAAGTTACATATGCGCTTAAATTTATACACTTGATAACGGGGATTGCTGCAAAGAGGCTCGCGGTATAGTAACAACGTACGGAATCTATAGGAGCCGGTTTCTTCCACTTGCGGATGTCGATATTCAAATTAATTTTTTCGTTGCTTAACATTAACACTTCGTGCATTCCAGGATTACGCGGTTGTTTCAACATATCCTCGACCCACGCGATGACTCTTTGCCACCGTTGTGTCTGCTACCCGGTGCGGTTACCGCGTTTACACTTCTTCGGCATCTACAATTAAGCACTCTGAATTTATATGTCCGGCGCGATTGATTATTGTTACACTGAACCTTGAGATTTATTAATATTCCTGAAAAGAGGGTAGGATACGTCGAGTGAATGCGCCGTTCGGGCGCTTTCCTTCTCTTGGTGCGGGAACTGGGACTAAAGCAACGTGCCAATATGGCGGCATTCACGTTTCGCCTAGACAAAGACAGCGATAGACGCGGCGTCCTTCAAGATGGCGGAACCTACGCTTCGACCGCGTGGCCGTGCAAGGTGGTTGAGAGAAAAGAAACCTCGAGATTCGCCGTTCGGGCGCTTCCTTTGGTTGAGGATAAGATGCGCTACTTAATGAGCGCGTCTGCGAGGAGG
>NW_018022121.1:25175-27771 GCF_002006095.1 Pseudomyrmex gracilis
GAAAAATGGTTTGTTCTAGCCGACAAGAAAATGAGTTACAGTATGCACAGAGTAAATCCACAATACTCGTTGTATATAGCAAGATTATAATATGATTACTATTCTTATTATGTTCACTCAAGTGCGACAATAATTATTATACTTGAGTGTAGAGTTGATACAGTTGTAGCATACTAATTTTAAATTAGCAAATTCTAGAGTTAACTTAAGGTTAGGTCCACAAATGTGGACAAATAGTAAGAAGAAATGAATATGAATAATTATAATAATTATTGAATACAGATAATAATGAGGACAAATGAATATAGATAATAATAAAAATAACTTACGATTACGCTTCTATGCACAACTAGAAGTCGACGAAGAATTGCAAGTATGGATTTTGTAGAAGACCAGTGAAAGCGAAATAGACTCGACGGCGTCGGTCGACATGCAAGAACTTGGAGAGAAGTCGACTGACTTGGAAGAGATCTGGATCAGAACTGCTCTCGGCTTGGCTCCGGAAAGAAGGAGTCGAGCCAGCGCGTCGTGAGAGTCAGTGGAGGAGAACAGAACTGGTAGAAAGGCGCTTAAGCGCGGTTTGGGGCTTAAGCCGTGTTCACGCAAGTACGGCTGAAGGATCTAAATGAAAGTTGTCCGAAAGAACGGTTTCCACTGGTCAAAACGGATCTAACGGAAATCTTAGTGTTAGGGTGCGTTTGGATGCATAGGATAGTTACGATGCGTATATATGTATGTGTATGTACATGCCTAAGACTATGGTAATAGGAAAATTTAGTATAGCGCAGAATTACCCTATATTAAAAGAAATTACAAGTTAAAAATATGGTGCAGACGTAACACGACCAATCAGAAACGTTTGTCGATATTTTACCGACTTAAGAAGTGAATTTTAAAACAAAACCTACTGTAGGTTACCACTGGCGGTTTAAACCATCAAACTGCCCAATAATATTTTTGACCAATCAGAACGCGAGTTACTAGGTAATTAGCTAATCATAAACCTTGTCGAAGAAAAAAAGTTCAGAACGTAAAAACAACCCATTATAATGTGCTTATACCTAAAAAAAGTCGCTACAAATACCCTTTACATTTAATACCCGCTACAAAAGTTACTTTACATTATTCTTTATTTATTATTAAAGAGTTTGTCGTAGTTTAACGTCATTGCGGATGAGTGGGAGGAAAAAAATGTCGGGACGTGACATTTGCGTCAAACGGTGGCGAAAAAATAAGTAAATAGCGGACACTTTGCGCAAAATCACACACTTGATGTAAACAATTTCGCGACGTAAAGCTCGCTTGGTTCAGTACCGTTTACTACTGTTCCCAATTCAACGATTTGCACAGAACCGAAAGATCGCTTGGATGCACGACGATGCGCGCAGTACTAATTCCGATGATTCGCGCAACGATTTGCACAGAATCGACGAGGCGTGCGGCAACGTACGCTACGTTGTATCATACCGTGTAACGCGCAGTGTTAACATCAAAAAGCATTGTCGAATCGCGATACAACACGGCGCGTGGCATTCTAAGTGACAAAACGTACGAAGCAGCGCGTGACGTTTCAACCGACAAAACGTACGACGCGACGCGTGGCGTTGCAACCGACAAAACATACGACGCGGAGACATTGATATCAATCAAGCAATTGCGACAAGAGCAATTCGAGCACGAGAAAAACAAACGCGATTTGTTTCGCACCGTATTTGACGTTGGTTTGACAAAAAACAAATACGGTGATAGTATTAGGAGCAAGATCCGCGTTCGACATCTCGTCGACGAGTTGCTGAAATGCGGCTATTTGTTTTTGTATATGTGAATGGTGTTGGCGCTTGTAGCAAACGACCCAAAGTTTGCAAAAGACGTCCCTAATTCGGTAGCGATTTAAACATTGCGTTGCGCTCTGCGATGTCAGCACAACGAAGCAGCAAACGCTCAACGTTGTTATGAACAAACAATAACGGAGAAACCAAACGGTTGCGCAAAGCCGCGACGTTTTGCAAGTGCAAATGCGTATACGTTTTAAGCGATCCAGCGTATACGGCAATTCTTTAATAGTGCAACACCGTCGTAACGCAAAACAACGGAGTGGTCGCGCGCAACAAGGGAACAACGCAACGACAACGACAACAAGTTGTTCGCGTACGCGGTGCTAATGTTAGCTCAAAGCGGCTAGAAATTTTCGGACGTACCGAGCTTTGGTCGAGCGTAAGTAAAACAATTTTTTCAACATCAAACGTGCGCTATAATCGTGCGCTATACGTCTCACAAGAGGACGATTTATACTACACTCGATTGACGCAACCGCATCGCTCTTGTTGGCGACACGTTTGCTTCGTGGTGCGACAACAGCTCGAAGCGCATTTTGTATGATGTAACGTCAAAACGCGCAACAATTGACGCAACGGTCAATTGCGTGTACTTGTTGACAAACGGTAAATATAATTTATTGTTAGTCTATTGAATTATTTTTTTTCTATTAATAAGTTTTTTTGTCCAATTTACTTCACACAATAAAATTGAGATAAGTAAAATCAAACTTCTAACTTGATAACTATAGATTTAAATTTATTTATTTCTTCTTTTATAA
>NW_018022121.1:27856-32984 GCF_002006095.1 Pseudomyrmex gracilis
TTATAATATTATTAAGTATATACTAATTTACAGTATATGATCCATTTATAAATATTTTAATATTTTTTTAGTTGTTTCAATACTAATCTTTTGTATATAAGCTATTTAAATTACATACAAAGTAAATATTAATAACAATACTTAAATAAATAACACTAATATAACTAAATATAAGTAAACTAAATAATTAAAAGTTATTAAAATGAGAATTATTTTAGGCTCTGTGATCTTTTTTTGAGATTAATTAAATATAAATTGTCAGTAAAGAGCCGTTGCAAGATGTGCGAAAAATATGCCTGTGTATATATATACACATGTGCACAAACGTATACACATTTTTCATGTAAGTTTTTGAATTAAAAATTCAATTTATTAAATTCATATTAGATGCTAGTTTTGCATCACGTATATGAAAGACCCCGAATATCTTCCAAACTAATGTTAAAATATTGCGAACAAATACTCTTCAACCAGAAGTCAAACTTGGAATTTCCGGCTTTTTGGGCCGTCGCCTTCCCTGTTATACTACCGAAACACTTGGAGTCTCTCTCGCAACATTGCGTACATTTATTAAGATGTTCTGATATACCGCCTTCTACCGACAGTGTTTTTTTTAAAGTTAGTAAAATGAGATTTATCGCAGGCTCATAAATATAAGTTTAAACAAAAACGCTGTCGGTAAAAGGCGGTATATCAGAACATCTTAATAAATGTACATAATGTCGCGAGAAAGACTCCAAGTGCCTTGGTAGCTTAACAAGGAAAGCGACGGCCCGGGACGCCAAAGATTCCAACTTCGACTTCTGGCTGAGAAGTATTTTTTTGTACTATTTTAAACTTAGTTCAACAAGTATTCAAAGTCCTACATATATGTGATGCAAAACTAGCATTCTATATAAATTTAATGAATTGAAATTTTACTTCAAAAACTTACATAAAAAATGTGAATACGTTTATGCAAATGTTTAATGTGTATATATATACACAAGCATATTTTCTGCTCAACATTCTGCGAAGGCATTTTCCTCACAATTTACATTAAATTAATCTTAAAACTAAATAAATTACTTTTTATTATCTTTAATTTCTCTAAAATATCTCGAACTATTGACTTAAATGTAAATTTAATACATATTCTATCAAACTCTAAAGACCTATATTAATAAAATATTAAAGGTTTATAGATAAAACAAAAAAACTATAAATATTTATATAGATCTCATAAAATAAATAGAAAAATAAAATTTTAAAAAATTATAAAAATATATTACCATCCCGACAATGATAACAATTAAGCATGCTTTTAAGTTTATCAGTTTTAATAGACTATTTAAATACACGTAGAAAATATCAAAAATTATAACTCGACACATTATGGACCCAAAAATCACTCTTACAATTAATAAAATAACTATATACAAATTTATTCGTCACCTAAAAGTAATTATGTACCACGTAGAATAAAAACTACTTCTCCTAAAAAAACTATAATAAATTAAACAACTAGTACAGCTCACAGTAACACACAGAAATATAACTTTTATAGTTACAATTACTAAATTTACACTTTTCAAATATATAATCTCTATAATTAAATCTTCAAAATGAAATCAGGCTATAAAAAAAGCTCCACATAAAGAAAGTCTAAAAATATAAAATCTTATTATAATAAACGGAATAAATACATTTATTTTCTCATAGAAACGAATATATCAATTATTTGATATTAACTGAATTATAGATAAAATTAAACGTTATATTTTTAATATAAAAGTATTAATATATTTGAATATTAATTATAAGTATATACTAATTTACAGTATACAATCTATTTAAAAATATTTTAATATTTTTTAGGTTTTTCAATACTACTCTTTATTATATAAGCTATTTAAATTACATACAAATTAAATATTAATAACGATACCTACGTGAACATCACTAATAAAACTAAATATAAATAAAAAAATTAATTTAAGTATAAATATCTTAAATCTCTCAAAAATATCTCAAAGTATCGACTTAAATGTTAATTTACTTTAAATTCTATAAAAATTTAATGACCTATATTAATAAAATAGTAAAGGTCTATACATATAACAAAAACATTATAAATATTTATGTAGATCTAACATAAAATAAAAACATAAAACTTTTAAAAAGTTTAAAAATATATTACTATCCCAACAACAATACCAATTAAGCATACCTGTAAGTTAATCATTTTTAATAGAATATGTAAATACACAGAAGAAATGTCAAACAATATAACTTGAGACATTAATGAACCAAAAATCACTCTTATAATCAATAAAATAAATATATACAAATTTATTTTTCACCTACAAGTAATTATGTACCACGAAGAATAAAAATTAATTTTTCCAAAAGAAATATAATAAAGTAAACAAATAGTAACCTCATAGTGAAACACAAAGATATAATTTTTATAGTTACAATTACTAAAGTTAATCTTTTAAAATATATAATCTCTATAATTATGTCCTTAGAATAAACTCCTGCTATAATAGGAACTCTACATAAAAAAATTCTAGAAATATAAAATTTTATTACAATAAACGGAATAAATTCATTTATTTTCCCATAAAAAGGAATATCTTGATTATTTGATATTAAATGAATTATCGATCCAGCACACAAAACCAATAATGACTTAAAAATAGCATTTTTAAATGAAAAAATAATACACACACATACTTAAATCTCAGTATGAAGACTATTATTATTTGCCCCAACTGTCTTAAAGTTGATACAGCAATACTCTTTTTCAAATCAAATTCAAATGTAGCTATTAAACCAGCTATAAATAGAGTTACTAAAGAAACAATATACAGTAAATTAAAGAATCAAGTTATTATTCCCAATTTATTAAATTGAAGGAATAAATACATCTCAGCAGTAACTAAAGTCGAAGAGTGAACTAAAGAAGAAACAGGATTAGGAGCTGATATAGCTTGAAGTAATTGCAAAGAAAAAGGAATTTGAGCCCTTTTAGTAATGGCTACAGTAAAATTTCTTATTGTAATTAACACATTATTGCTTAATATAAATATACTTTATTCTCCGTAGAGAGGATAATATAAACTCACTACACATTAATAACACTCCATTACCAACCCGGTTATATAAACCAGTTACTATACCAGAATTATATAAAGAATAATTATTAAAATAGGACTTCCGTTGGAGGGTGAGTACAGAGCGCACGTGTTGTGAAGTCTATAGAACAGTAAGCAATATTACGAACAGTGTATCGTTGTGAAATCCCTACGGGGGCTTGTTTCAGAGAGACGAATGTCTTTAAACTCTGCTGTGTCTTTAAAAGCAGCTTAAAACTCTAGCGACAGCTGAGAAACAGGCTGCTTTCCATAAACAGGCGAGACATAACCCCAAAAGAAAGGAGAGTGAGCTGTCAGTAATAGGTGAAGTATCAAACTAAGAAGAAAGCAAAAGGAGAACGAAGGGAGAAAATAGGTAATTACGACTCAGAAGAAAAGAAACAAATAGTTAATAGGAGGCAAAGTAAAAGAGGTAAGGAATAAGTGCAACGAAGAGGGGTGGAGAGAGAGGAAGAGAGAAAGAAAGGAGGAAGGGAAGAGAGAGAGGGAAGAGATAAGAAAGAAGAAAAGAATAGGGACGGAAGGAAGAGACAGAACAAACGGCGAAGAGAATAGGGACGGATGGACAGCGACATCTCTGAGGAGACTACGAGTTTAGAAAGGTTACCAGATGAGCAAGTGGAATTAGGAATAAAGAACCGGACGGAAGAAAGGNTAAAGAAGAGCGATAACAGACTGGAAGGAAAACAATTTGAAAAGTACAGTGAAGGGAGCAGTAAAGAGAACTTGAGAATAACAGATAAAAAAGAAGAGATACCAAATAGAAGTAAGCAGGATATAAAGGTGAGGAAGGGAAGGCCGAGCAACGCAGAGAGACTGAAAGCGGCAAGAAGGGACAGCACAGGTAGTACACGTTCGTTACCCGAGAATTGGTTTAGCAAAAGAGCGAGAGAAACAGATTCGGATAAAAGTGAAAGCGATATAGAAATAGAGAATAAACAGAAAAGAAGTCAGAGCAAAAGAACGCATAAAGAGGAGAGAGGAAAAGAAGAAGAAGGAACGAGACAGAAAGAAATAAAGGCGGAAGAGATGGAGATGCTAAATGAAACATTGAAAATGATTCAAGCAGAACTAACGAGAATCAAGGAGGGACAAAGAAGCATAGAAGAAAAATTAGTCCGGGCCGAAAAGAGAGAAAAAGAAAAGGAAGAAAGATGGGAGAAAGAGAGGGAGGAGTTGTACAAAAGAATAGAAATATTAGAAAGAAGAAATGAAAAAGTGGAAAGAAGAGAAAGAAAAAATAATATAGTGATAAAAGGCCTGCATCGAAGAGAAGGGACGGTAAGAGAAAAAGTAGAGGAATTAATGAAAGAAATAGAAGCAGAAGAAGAAATACAGGGAATAAAGGAAATAAAGACCACAGGAGAAGGAGAGAGGAAGATATACATAGTGAAATTAGAAGATTTTGAAAAGAAAAAAGGCATAATGCAAAAGAAAAGTAAACTAAAAGGTAAAAATATATATATAGACGACGATATGACGTGGCAGGAAAGAGAAATGCAGAGAAAGATAAGAGAGAGAGCAAGATTGGAAAGAGAGAAAGGAAAGATAGTTAAAATAAAATACAGCAGAATGATAATAAACGGAAAAGGATACAAGTGGAATGAATTAGAGAATAGACTGGAAGAAGAAAATTTTCAGTAAACAAAGAGTCGGACAGTGAGAGGAGGGAGAACGAAGAAAGGAAAAAAGAAGAAAAAAAACAGAGAAAAAGAAAAATAAAAATAATATTTTGGAATGTGGCAGGAATAAAGAAAGACGAAGATTTTTGGGAATATATAAAAGAATTTGACATCATAAATTTAATGGAAGTATGGACGGAAAGCAAAGATTGGGGAAAGCTGAAGAAGAGACTGCCAGAAAACTATATATGGAAATTACAGCCGGCAACAAGGGAATTCGCGAAAGGAAGAGCAAGAGGAGGAATATTGACCGGAATAAGGAAAGAGATAGGAGAGATAGAAGTGAAGAAACAGGAAAGAGAGGGA
>NW_018022122.1:0-3220 GCF_002006095.1 Pseudomyrmex gracilis
CATCCTGATCATTGGTGTTTCATCATATGTCCATGTAATGGGACACAAAAAACGGGACACTGGAACACACTGATTAAGATGTCCAAGTATTGGGCCATTGTAAGGTTACGGATTATTAATATTTAAAAAAATTATTACACGTAAGAATATTTTTTCTTGTTTAAAAAAGTACTAAAATAAGCACGATTTTTCATAAAATTGCTAAATCACTCAATAGAATTCGAATTTATAACTGAAAAATACTCTAACATATTTTCCGTTCTTAACTGTCCAAGTATTGGTACGTTTACCTTAGTAAGTAACAAGTGGTCTAGCAGACTGAGTGCAAGGGCTGCAAATATGGAAATCTNGAGTTCATCAAATCTTCACCACTATCTTAGGATTTTTTTCGTTCCGGTATCTTTCATCAAGTTAACCAGTGAATCGACAAACTGAATCTACAAAAACTAACTTAAGAGAAATTNCGACTTAATTTTCCTTCTATAAAGCCTTCTATAAATATGTTTCTTTTTCCATATCACCGTGATATTACTCTGTGATGCATTTCGCCAGTAATTTTACTATTACTGTATTGTAGTAATATTACGTGCTATGATACTATTGTGTTTTAAGTGTCGTCTTTTATTTTGTTTTTAAATTTCTAATAAAACATCTTTAACATNTTATTTTGGTGAATCTTTTTGCTTCTATTCACGTCTATTCGACGTAATATAATACCGTCACTAAGATGTGACACAATCACGTGGTATGTACGTTAAAAGCCGTAATTTTTGTGTTATAAATGACGTTTTGCAGACCAAAAACTGACGTTATTATCACGTGAGCTTGCTAACTGGGCACGGTTACAAGAAATACGCGTGGTCCTTTTCTCGTCAAACTACCTTATATCAAAATCATTTTCTTTAGTTTCTCTTTCTGTTTTCTTTTTTTCTTTTTATAAAAATTACTATACTATATCACGCGGCAGTCGTAGTTATGTTTTTCGGAGGCAAATGATGATGATTGAGGCGTGAGTTGCCAGCTGTTGANGAAAGCGCGCCGTGACACCTGAAATGAATTTTCAAACGAAAGGTAGACTAACCATTTTTCTATGGCGAGATTTATTGGTCGACTTTTTTATAGTGCTTCTTGTCACTNCTTTCTCACTTCTCTCGCTTTGGTGCTTTTGCTTTGTACACGAGAATTCTGTGCCGCGTATCTAAGATAAATGTCGCACTCTGTTATGTTTCTCTGAATTTTGCTGCATGAGTTTCCATCCGCGATCAGACTATTGGTTACTTTGGTTACGCCGAATTCACTTTTTTATGAACAATGAGCGACAGCTAAAACTTTTAGAAACGTACTTATGAAGGTCATATTTACAATATATGTGAACGAGAAGCCGATCGGTGGGGGCTTCTTCTGTATATTTACCAAAGAAAGTATTACAAAACCACAAATAAAGAACAATAAACAATGGAAAAGTAATTATAAAAGGAAACTAAAAATTACGAATGAAATAGAAACACATCTCATTTAAGTGAAAATACATACTTAACATTTAAAAAAGAAACCGAAGTATACACAACCAGATTATAAATATTAAAGATTCACGTGATTCGTCTGTGACTGTCACGCAAGATAACAGCGACACATGGTCTCTAGGTGATCAGCAAAGACGATTCCGAAACCGTATTTTGAAAGTTTCCAGCCAGTTGGATGTAGCAATTCAAAGTGAACGGTTGTGGTACCTGAAAATATAACAAGTTTGAATTCTTCTCATCGTGAGTTTTTCCAACAAGAAGTACACGCAAACCAACAAATTGTGGACAATACATTCTTGACTTCAAAGACTTCGCAACATACAGTTTTTTTCTTTTTTCAATAGAAAACGACTTGTACGACTTTGTGTTTATGGTANTAATCGAAGTATTGCTCGTCATTGTTTACGTGCGTGTCGTCGATTGCAGGTCAGTTACGTGTAGTGATTTACATTCACCTTTCTTTAACGCAAAAGTTAGAGTAAAATAAAAAAAGACCCAAAAGTAAGTGGTTTCTTTTANTACAAGCGCATATACTGTTTTGTATTTATATACTACTTTATTTTAGACAATAGTAGTTTTTCTTGTTTTTATTCCGTAAAGATTTAAAATGACAAGAGTTCCTTTGGAAAAATAAAAATAAGAAGAGTAATCATAAGACAATATAAAAATCGGAAAGATCGAGAAAAAGCAACGCCTATATATATCGTACCAACGTGACAAATAGCAACAAAAAATTGATTCTGGAGAACGACGACGAGACTGCAATAGAAAAACAGTACAGTATACTAATAAGAAAGGAAACGAGTATTACATGAGTGATTTACTATGATGTAAAAAGGTAACAAAATTTCTAAGAAGCTTTTACTAGCAATTTTATGCATATTACATAAGTGCATTCGTACCGAANCTCGTGTAGATCGAATTTTTTCATTATAGTAGTTCTAAGAAGTTTGTTTTTTTACATTAAAAGAACCTTTCAAGTGTTGCACTTAATCTTAACGTTTGACAATGAAATGACGTTACTGATTTAAATAACTACACGAGTTATATTTATCATCTTTTCTATGTCACAACTGTAATATTTCTGCGATCTAACAGTTGCGGAAGTATTCATTTAAACAAAAATACTGGGTAAGAAGAACGTTATTACGCGTGAAAACTATGGAGCGTGATTCCCGACATTTTCGACACCTATTACTGTTCTTTTTTGATCAAGCCAAACGAGGCAGTGACGCTTATCATCTTATTAGAAAAACTTATCNTGAGTCTGCACCAGCGATTGACACATGCCGCAGGTGGTTTCGCCGATTCGAAGGTGGCGATTTTGACTTACAACTTTTTAATTTAACTGGGAAAAGAAAGGTTAAAAATGAAGACTTGAAAAAACTCTTAAATAAAAATCCAAATATAACACAAAAAGAAATGGCTAGACAATTAAATGTTTCACAAAAGACTATTTCGATAAAGTTAAAAACCATGAGATTAAATCAAAGAATCCAATTTGACGTCGCTAGTCAAACTAGTAGTCTTTTAAATTTAAGTCGGAAAAGAAAGGTTAAAGATGAAGACTTTCAGAAACTCTTAACTAAAAATTTAAATATAACACGCGCAGAAATGGCTAGACAATTAAATGTTTCAAGCTCGACTATTTATAGATATTTGAAAGTCAAGACACAATTCCAAAACCAAAGAAACCA
>NW_018022122.1:5335-8047 GCF_002006095.1 Pseudomyrmex gracilis
TATAAACATTTAGATATGGCGAAAATTAGTTTCTTTATAGTATGTGTCATACTATTTCCAGTAGTCATTCGTGTTCGAGTGAAACCTGACGTTATGTGAGTATTGCAATGAGCAGTATTTATTCTAGTGCGAAAAAAGTAACTTTTCCACATTTTACAGATATAGAAAAAAGTACTCTGGAAAGCATCAAAAGTGCGTGGCTACATTGTAAATATAGGGAATGTCTGAAAGAAGTATGGACTACTTTTTTTGTAAACTTGAATTACGTAATAAATACTAGGGCAANTGAAACAGTATTCATGTATAATTTGCTACATGTAGTGAACTTATGATTAGCATATATACTGAAACAAAGAACATTATAGTTTTTAAGAAAAGTAAAATAGAAAAATTACACCATTGGTCCATCTACACTTTTACCAAAAAACACAGTATTACCTTTACTTTTAGGTATACTTTCNTTATTGTTTTACAAGTACGCACTGTTATTCTTATTCTCACTTTACATTGTTCTTCAACTCATTTTTTTCTTTTAACTAACACCTGTTATTGTTCTTTGGCCTACTTGTCTTTTTANGGCATATTTGCGGTTATATTTTGTAGGCATACTGAAAAAGCCGATAAAACTAAGTGTTCCGACTATCTCCAATTGCTAGTGGTTTATTCCATTTTCAGGAATAAATGGACCACATACTGCAGTTTTTACAATAACGTAAATGACAATTTTTACATACGACACTTTACAGATTGTTTCAAAATAATAAAATATGTCGAAAACTTAACTTAAGAAAATATGTATATAGTTAAACGTTTAAAAAATAGAAAGTATAGAGAGAGATATAATGTTTTACATGTACTTGAAAGTAATTATACAAAATAATCACCTATTATTAAAATGCGATTTACATAATTGCGTTTTTGCTTGTATGTACGCACTTAGAAATACACTCGTAATACCAACGCTGACATCTACCAACCCAGCTAGCAAACTTACGTGATAATGTCGTGATTGTAAAGTGATTTTGATGACTACGACGTTAAGTAACATAAATGGTTTGTCATTTTGACGTCAGTTACAATACCAAAAGTTGTCGTCGCCGATATGACGTCATTTAGATGTCGCGTTGACTTGTCATATGTCAACTTATATATTGAATTTCACACAATATGACATCAATAAAACGGTTAAATAACGTTCTAACAACAAAGTTGAGTAAAATTTACCCGTTCCTTATAATAATATGTTTTATAATAACGTTTGTTTTTTTGAATATTACTTTATCTTTAAATACATTGTTTATAGGTAAGTATAGCTTTATTTATTTATAGATAAGTAGCCACGTACAATTTAGTAAAGTGATTACTTTTTATGTATTAAATTTTTTTCTGATTAAAAATAACATAATATATAATAAATATATGAGCCGTTTATTTTGAAAGTGGCCTAAGTCCATTTATACTTAAATTGAGATATTTAAGGGTTTGTGTTTTAATGCAAGTAAAAATATACGTACAGGATACTAATGTGTCGTACTGCTTAAATGTATCTAAGGGTGTTAAATTTATAGTTCCTATTAAAATAGTAGCAATTATTAAGTGAATAATATGTGTTTTCTTAGCAAGAATGGAGTTAGGCCACTTTCAAAATTAACAACCAGATTCATTATAAAAGTTGAGAGTGCCCAAGTCCATTCAACATAATTTAAGATGCTTCAAATTGAAAAAAACAATACTCAATTTATTTTACATATCTTAAAATACTTCGGAAACATANTTTATGCGATTNAAAACATTTTNTAACTACATAACGTACAAAATTACAAACATAAATTTATTACAAATCAATTTACTACTCATCTACATTTTGTGTGTGTGAAAGGGATTTGAAGAAATCATGATGTTCCGGTGGTATATATCGTAATAGATCAATTATGTCCTTGAATTTTGCTGTTGTAATTTGTCTGTTATTTTTATATAGTGGTGTCAATACAATATTTTCGAACTTTCTTGGTCTACCCCGACGTGGTAATAAATTCAGGACTTTACAATTTTCATTCTTATTCATTGATGTCTTATAGAAAATTTTATACGGTTTATTTCTGACAAAACGCATCCAACATATTTTTAACTAGTTTATTGATTCTTCATCAGAATTCTTTACCCTTTTAAAAATTGCGTCTTCTAATAATTTTGTTGATAGAAAATCTTCTTGTCTCATTTCATTTACAATAAAGTTATTACCTTTTCGACACTTTTTAATTATATTGTAATAATTTTGGGGAACGAACAGTAAATAAGTTTTTTTAATGACATTTCTACCACGCCAAAATCTCTATCATTTGGTAAAAACGAATGTCCTGATATTAAAAATTTGTGATCTATGATTTCCACATTATTTTCTAAAGTTTGGACAATTTTTAACCACATTAAAGTTACTTTAATGTTTCTATTTTGCCCGGCGCACATGTCACTGTAAGCTATAATGTGTCTTTCAGTTTTTAAATTTTTAACATGTTTTAGGATGCATGAAACAATTTCTTGAGCACCTCTGGATGCAATAGTTTNATCCCAAACGTACATGTAAACATTATCGTTGTGAAAATTGTGAATACCCAAATTTAGAACATACATATTGCGTTTGTAATATGCTACTGAGGTAGTCAACTTGGGATACGGTAATGCTTTTTGCAAGTCGAACGAGAAAGCGAAATA
>NW_018022122.1:8952-25800 GCF_002006095.1 Pseudomyrmex gracilis
TATTTCTTCTTCACTATCTGAATTAAATGGTCTTGTTCTGTTCTTCCCCATGAGTGAAATAATTTCTAAAATTTAATATCAAATTTTAAGTTTTATATTAATTAAACGTACTGGTTATTCAACTAACGCAATTCTCCAAAAACTGAGGTTAACTTGTTAAATACTAGTTAATTAAAATTACCTTTATCACTACCTTCGGACATTATCAATAGTAAATATCTTGATTTAAGTATAAATGGAGTTGGGCCACTTTCAAACTACACGGTTCAATTATTGAACTAACTCTGAAAACTTATGTGTCAAGAATGATCGTATTTGCTTGGAATATAAGCAATCTGAAATGCTTTATTGCTAAATAACATGAAGTTGTACGTGTAACCATGGAGAATAGTTTAATTTATATATTTTATGAACTTTTTTATTTTGTATACTTTTTTATTTTATATTCTTTAGTACTTTCGATCTATTAATATAAAATGGTTTTCTCTTAATTAAAGTCTTCATAGACACTCAGGACAATTCTCTTACAGGGGACCTTTATAAAACTATTAAAAATACAGAAAGAGTACATAGGGGACAGAATAGAGAAGCTTCTTCCGATCGGTTTCTTGTTAACATATATTAATAAGATTACCCTTATGAGTATGAATATGTAGGTTTTAGTCGCCGTTTATTGTTTATAAAAATGATGTGACCAAAAAACGTTTCATGAATAAATTTTTTTTCCCGACAACATGTACATTTTTTGTGCGTTAAAAGCATGTAGGCAGGCGGGGGGCTGCGTCCTCCCGCAGGTGGAGGAGCTTCGCTTTTTCATTCTGCTCCTACTTCGAAACAAATTTGAAAAAAACTTCCGAGTACAGATCACTTCATGTCGATAGTATGTATGTGATTTTTAACGCCACATAATCAGAAGTCATTTTTTATTTTTTTTCGAGAGATAAGCAGGAAGGGTGGGCGGAGCTTCTCCACCTGCGGATAGGCGCAGCCTTCTCCCTGCCTACATGCTTTCACCACACAAAAAATGTACATGTTGTCGGGAAAAAAGATTTATTTATAAAACAATTTTTGATAATAACTTTTTTATGAACAATGAGGGACAGCTAAACCTTTGAGAAACGTACTCAGGAAGGTCATATTTACAATATATGTGAACGAGTAGCCGATTGAAAGGGGCTCTTCTATTCTGCATATTTACCAAAGAAAGTATTACAAAACCACAATTAAACAACAATAAACAATAGAAAAGTAATTATAACAAAAAGAAACTGAAAATTACGAATGAAATAGAAACACATCTCATTTATAATTAAAAATACATACTTAACATTTAAAAAAGAAACCGAAGTATACACAACTGGATTACAAATATTAAAGATTCACGTGATTGGTCTGTGACTGTCACGCAAGATAACAGCGACACGTGGCCTCTAAGTGATGAACAAAGACCATTCCGAATCCGTATTTGGAAAGTTGCCAGGCAGTTGGAAGTAGCGCTTCAAAGTGTACGGTTGTGGTGAACTGAAAATATAATAAGTTTGAATTTTTCTCATCGCGAATTTTTCTAACAAGAAGTACACGCAAACCAACAAATTGTGGACAATACATTCTTGACTTCGAAGACTTCGCAACATACAGTTTTTTTCTTTTTTCAATAGAAAACGTTCTACGACTTTGTGTTTATGGTAATAATCGAAGTATTGCTCGTCATTGTTTACGTGCGTGTTGTCGATTGCAGGTCAGTTACGTGTAGTGATTTACATTCACCTTTTAACGCAAAAATTAAAGTAAATTAAAAAAGATTTAAAAGTAAGTGGTTTTTTTTATTACAAGCGCATATACTGTTTTGTATTTATATACTTCTTTATTTTAGACAATAGTAGGTTTTCTTGTGTTTATTCAGTAAAGATTTACAGTGACAAAAGTTCTTTTGGGAAAATAAAAATAAGAATTGATCATAATACAATATAAAAATCGGAAAGATCGAGAAAAAGCAACGCCTATATATATCATACCAACGTGAAAAATAGCAACAAAAAATTGATTCTGGAGAAAAACAACAAGACTGCGATAGAAAAACAGTATAGTATACTAATAAAAAAGAAAACGAGTATTACATGAGAGATTTGCTATGATGTAAAAAGGTAACAAAATTTCTAAGATGCTTTCACTAGCAATTTTATGTGCATATTACATAAGTGCATTCGTACCGAAACTTGTGTAGATCGAATTTTTTCATTATAGTAGTTCTAAAAAGTTTGTTTTTTTATTAAAAGAAACTTTCAAGTGTTGCACCTAGTCTTAACGTTTGACACTGAAATGACGTTACTGATTTTAATAAATACACGAGTTATATTTCTCATCTTTTTTATATCACAGCTGTAAGTTTTCTGCGATCTAACAGTTGTGGAAGTATTCATTTAAACAAAAATACTGGGTAAGAAGAACGTTATTACGCGTGAAAACCATGGAGCGTGATTGGCGACATTTCCGACACCTATTACTGTTCTTCTTTGATCAAGCCGAACAAGGCATTGACGCTTATCATCTTATTAAAGAAACTTACCTTGAGTCTGCACCATCGATGCCGACATGCTACAAGTGGTTTGGCCGATTCGCAGGTGGCAATTTTGACTTACAACTTTTTAATTTAACTGGGAAAAGAAAGGTTAAAAATGAAGACTTAAAGAAACTCTTAAATAAAAATCCAAATCTAACACACGCAGAAATTGCTAGACATTTAAATGTTTCACGAAGTACAATTACGACAAATTTAAAAACCATGAGATTAAATCAAAGAATCCAATTTGACTTGGCTAATCACATACGTTGCACTACTTGCGTCTCACTACTTTCAAGACACAATAAAGAAAACTTTTTGGATCAAGTTGTGACTGGAGGTGTAATGTCGATATTTTACGAGACTTTAAATCAAAAAGAAGCAACTACAAGTAATAAAAACGAAATTAAGATCTGCATTTGGTGGGATACTGAAAGTGTTATACACTACGAAATGCTGCGATCAAATGAAGATGCTTTTAATTCATATTCACATCAATTGTATAAACTAAAGCAAGAATTGGACAGTAAACAACCGCAATTAACGAACAACAGACGTAAGGTGATTCTGTTGCACACTTCTTTTGCCGATATAAATATCCTTAAGTCCGTGAAAGAACAGATACTGGAGTTTGGTTGGGAAGTCTTACCTTACCCCGCGTCTATAGTGGACAGTGCACCATCATATGACGTCTTTCCACAGTTAGACGACACTCATAAATACTTGCTTTTAACCATTTTCGAGGAAGTCGAAAAAAGGTCAAAAATTATGATTCCTTTTTTCGACGCACATCTGTTTTCGCGTGGAATTTACTCACTACCAGAAAACTGGGAAAAATGTATAAAAACAAAAAATCATTGTGATTAAATTAAAAGGTAGTATGCTTTTAGTAACTGTATGGTTTTAGCAAAAACTCTCAAAAGTAAAGGTATCCAGTACAAATACTGTATCGGCACTTTGTATTTTGTTATGTATAGGGTACCTTGCAGGATTTTTTTTTAAATTTCTTTGAATCGAATTTTATCTTATGACTCACTCAAATTTGCCACACTGTGTGATAGCAATGATGATTCTTAGCGACAACCAAGGGGCGCCTATAGCCGATTGTCACGCACGCACTTTATTCCGCTTTCAAACTGCCGCTTTCGGACACGTATGTATGCAAGTACAAATTATATAAAACCGAACTTTCAAAAAGTGTCTTTAAGACAATTCTACACTTCTCTTAATGTGATATATCTCGAGTTTTTAATATTGTAAGATGCAGAAAAAATTCAGAACAATCTGTATGTAGTGTAGATATTTTATATGTATACTTCTATTTACTTTATTGTACGATAAAAATCTGTTGTTTGGTTTACACAACTTACACTGGTAGTTAAAATAGTTTTCAGACACTGCAGTTTGCAAAATGCATGTAATTGTATGTGCTATAACTTCTTAAATAGTATCTTACTGGTACGCATCAAATAATTCAACACAATCACTGTAACAGCGATATTTACATAAATCATTTCCTAATAGTTGCTATTCTCATATGGTAGAAGTATTAGAAGATATACTTATTAAAGTTTTTATGTTTGTGTTGTACGGATTGTAGCTATATAATGTATATTGTATAAAATTGCAAAGCACCAACAATATGTTTTAATACAAGTTGTAGATTTGTCAATGTAAATTTTAAGAATCACGAACTGTTTAGTAATACTAATAAGTTCGAGATAACTATCTTTGTTTTTAAGCATAAACAAAGATATAATATTATAATGTGCTATGTAAATGTGAGAAACTGTAATGTAACTTGCACTGTACTATCTAAATTTTAGAAAATAAATAGTTTACTGGTACATAACCTATGTCAAAATATATTCTGGTAAGCTTTTGAAACCATTATCATCTACAGATTTATAATTAGTATTTGCCACAATAAATTAAAATTTACATATATATGTAATAGGAGAGTAACCAACAACTCGTCATCGCTAATGTAGTTTGATCTATACAAAAAACTTGCAGAGAATATCTGGTAAATATATTTTATACTTTGATCAGTATTTTGGCAAAGACAATTTTTAGTGACTGACTCGTTAATTTTACTTTCACATTTCTTTTCATGTTTAGTTTTGAAGTGAGTAATCAAGTGAAAGTTGTGATTATTTAAAGTGCCATGAAATGTTACACACGCGTTTTGTAAAGACCGATACGATTGTGTATACGATTCAAATTGTTATAATTGTCGACGTTAGGTAAACTGCATGTTATACCTGGTATAATTGCCGACCTTATAAAGTCAGTTACTCGTGTAACAATTATTGTAGGTTAATTAAGTATTATTGTAAGAATCGTCACATTGATTAATATAAAAACTTGATTTATTCACAATTTTTATATCGCTAGTACAATTTTTACTTATTTTATTATTCGCGACGCTTACAATAATTACCTAGACAAAATGATAGGTAAAACTGACCGACTGTATTTGACTGCTTGATTCTGACTGCCCGCCTCGGTTTGAGGGCGCGCTGTTATAGGGCTTTTATAGGGCCTGAGTTCGGCCAAGGAAGGTTCTGGAGTTTTCCTTATTTGGTAATATTCTAGAGCATTCTCAAATGTTCGAGAATAATCTAGAATGTTCTAGATTCGGCTGTGTGCTAGGACAATCATTTTCTGTGTCGAAAGATTGCCTTATATGGTAAGGTATTTCGAAGGGTCGATGGTGCGTCACGGTTTTATCGCTAACCGTCGGTTTTTATGATACTTAAAATAAACAAGTGGAAAGTTCTAGAATCTACGCGTAGCAACTAGACTATAAGCTAGACAATGGTCACACTTCCCCCTTTATATAAAAATTTGAGATGTTGTCAAATTTTATTAAGAAGTCTTAGGAGTACATGTGAGTGTAATTGGTCAGTCGAAGTTGAAGATAAGGTTACTTTAGGTTCGTCGTTAGTAGTATAACTTACATGTTGTGTCGGTGCACGATTTCTAAAGCTGCAGTGATTATAACATTTTCTGATTAAGTGTTTGAAAACATTAATAGTACTAAAGAAGAGTCCGATTTTGTAAAGAAAAACAAAGAGGATAGAGCCAAGAGGTGTATATCCTGCTGAATAAAGATAACACATGAATGTTTCTTTTATTGATTTTCGGGTTCTAATGTTGCATTATCGGAAGTTGCTGTACAGTCTGGTTTTAAATAAATTATGAAATTTTAATAGACTAAAACGCTACGAGAAATTTTATCAGAACAGAGAATATGCAAAAAAATGTTCTTTAGATGCGATTTCTATTCAGTCTTAATTTGTGAGAAATTGAATTCACACTTTTGTATTTGCATATACTTTGTTGTACATTTTTCCAATTCGTGTTGGGTATTTCGCGTAGACAATTTTTATATTCGTTTTATATAATCCGGTTGCGTTGGTTTTTGTAACTAATAATTACCTTTTTTTTTTCGTTAATTTTAGTTTATGTACAAGCATAAAAGTTTTTATAAAAATTTAATAAAATAGGTTTTGTTTAGTGCCTATAACCGTGTCTCGAAAGAGAAATATTGCTCTAGTTAATTTTAAAACTAATTGTAGTAATAGTCCCCATTTTTTTCAGGGCTTTCGATACGTCGGTTGTTTATATAAGAGTAACATCATAAAATACATGTAATAAAGAGTAGTACAATGTTTTTTCTTTTTCTCGTTACTCAAATGACATTGTAGAGCCATCACTAGTATCAATAGAATTATTCGTCTCAGATTCATTTTCTTGATCTAGAACAAAAGGTTTAATATCACTTCTGTGATATTGTTTTATTTCTGTTTTTTTTTTTATATGATATGTTATAAAATTGTCATGTCGAATCACAAGGAAAGGACCTTTACACTGCGGTTCGAATGATTTCGCATTGAAGTTTTTTGCAAGAGCGAAATCGTTAATTTCGATTGGCGCGTATGTTTTATTAGAAATATTAGAATCTTGATATTCACGTATACTCTTACGTGTTTCCTCTAATTTATTTTTGTCTTGAATGTGCATATTATCAATTTGACTTTGCAGAGNTAATCTTTCATCTTCTTCACTGAAGATGTGATTAGGCTCTCTGCCGAATTGTAATTCGTAGGGTGTATAACCCGTGGTTTTGTTTATCGTACAATTATACGTAAGCATTGCCTGGGGTAGTATCATATCTCTCATTGCTCTTTTTCGTTAATATAATGTCTTATATATTCAGTTAAAATAATATGTGATCTCTCATTTTTCCCGTTCGATTGCGGGTGATAAATTGAAGTGAAGAACGTGTTTTGCGTTTAATCTATCGCAAAGTGTTTTAAATTCGTTTGATGTAAACTCTAGCGCGTTATCAGAAAGAAATTCTTTAGGTTTTTCAAAATATTTAAGCCAAGAGTGCCAAAGTGCTTTTATGATTGCCGCTGTTGATTTGTCAATAAGCGGTTCTACTAGAATATATTGAGTAAGGTAATCTCGAATTACGAGGATATATCGATTTCCTTTATTAGTTATTTCAAAAGGTCCCACGATATCAAGCGATATTTTTTTGTTAGGAGCTTTAGGAATATCAGGAGAAGAGTAAATATAAGGTTTCTGAGTTCCCGGTTTGTTAAACTGGCAAGTTTCGCATTTGCTAATAAATTCTTTTACGTCTACAGTTATATTAGGCCAGTTATATTTTTGTCTAATTTTTTGAAATGTTTTTTCTACTGAATAGTGACCGCCTAATATGCCCGAATGAGCATCTGCGATAATTTCTTTTTTATTTTTTATTTTCGGATTGTGTTTAGAAACGTAAATGTATAACTTATCACCGAGATAATATTCGTCAATAACTGATCGTAACTTGTTAATTTCCTTTTGATCGTGTATAATATTTAAATGATGATCATTTTCGGTAAGAAAGTCGTGTAATTGAATACTTATTTGTCGGTGAGTCGCGTGAGGGGAAATATAAACTTCATTTTCTCTTGTGATTTCGGGTAGAATTTCGATATAAAGTATGGTTTTGTTAGTAAGCCTGCCGACTTGATTTTTAATTATTATTTGCTTTTGAATTTGTGGTTGAGATGGTTTAGAAGAGCAAGGACTAGGAAATTTTGAGCTGCGAGGGTATATCATTCTCGCTGGGAAGTCTGGAATTCTAGTAATAGAAGTAAATGGTGTCCCGTAAATAATTATTTTTGTTTTATTTTCTAAGTCGTGTTCCGAAATAATTGAATCAATTAACTGTCGTGTCTCTTTGTTCACAAATCCTTTAATTGTTAGTGTCCATTTGGAAGGATTTGTGTCAGTATCTTCAATAATTGGAATAACATGAGCTCGCAAAAGATTAGGAGTAAGAAATTCTGGATCGATATTTTGCCAGCCTGGAACAGGATCTTTGCTGATAGCAATTTTAATTTGAAAATTGTCTTTTTCTATTTCTGTAAGAATTTTCTGAATTTTATCAAAAATCTGAGTTTTATTTACATTTTCAGATTCAATTGCATTAACAGGAATACGTCAAAGAGCATCAGCGTTTGTGTTAATTTTTCCCGATTTATAAACTATTTCATAATCAAATTCTTCTAATTTTAGTCTCCATCTCATAAGTCTAGAATTTGGATCTTTAACATTCATTAACCAAAATCAAAGGTTTATGATCTGTTACGATTTTAAATTGTTTACCAAATAAATATTGTCTAAAAAGTTTCGTTGCCCATACAATTGCTAAAAGTTGCTTTTAAAAGTTGCTTTAGTACTGTACCGTGTTTCTGCTTTGTTAAGAGTTCTAGACGCAAAAGCCGATGTCTTTGCCTATTTCTCCTTGAAAAAGAATTGCTCCGATTGCTTCGTTAGATGCGTCCGTAGTAAGGACAAAGGGTTTATTCCAGTCAGGATATGAAAGTACTGGTTGTGACGTCAATTTCGTTTTTAATAATTCAAACGAGTGTTGTTGTTCGTTTGTCCATTTAAAAGTAGTGGATTTTTGAAGAAGTCGTGTGAGAGGTTTGGCAATTTTTGAAAAATCTTTAATAAATTTTCGATAATATCCAACAAGTCCGAGGAATTGTTTTATTTCTTTAGGATTTTTAGAAACAGGATATGTTTGAACCTTTTCTATTCTTTTAGGATTAGGTTGTACACCGCGTTCAGAAATTACATGTCCTAGATACTCAAGTTCCGAGCGAAGATATTCGCATTTATCCGGTTGAAGTTTTAAACCTACTTGTCTGAGTCTTTCAAATAGTATTTTTTTATTTTTATTATGTTCCTCTATCGTCTTTCCGTATACTATTATGTCGTCAATATAAACAAAACAATTATGTCCGACTAAGCTTTTTAATCCCTTGTTCATCATACGTTGAAATGTTGGAGGTGCATTTTTTAAACCGAAAGGCATGCGCGTATATTCATAATATCCGTTCGAAGTTGAAAAAGCCGTTTTTGGAATATCTTTTGGATTCATGCCGAATTTGATGAAAACTCGACGCTAAGTCAAAAGCTGAAAAGTAACGCGCGTTTCCTAATTGATCTAAAATTTCATCGATATTCGGAAGGGGATAAGCATCTTGAATAGTTTTTTCATTAAGTTTTCTATAATCTATAACTAATCTCTATTTAGTTTTTCCCGACGCGTCTTGTTTTCTTGGTACCACCCACAGCGGTGAATTGTAAGGTGAATCTGATTCTCTTATAATGCCNTTTTCTAACATGTCTTTAATTTGTGTTTTAATTTCTTCTTGATGTATCGGTGGATAACGGTATTGTTTGGTATTGATAGGAATGTCGTCTGTTGTTTTTATCTCGTGTTGAATTAGGTCAGTTAGAGGAAGAGGGTCACCGGGTAAAGTAAATATATCGTGAAATTCTTGTATAATATTCCAAATTTCATTTGATTGTTCTGAGATGTGCGAAAGTCGCGTGTTTTCTTTNAATATGCGCAATCGTTCGTTACTTAAATGTTGTTTCTCGATAGAATAGATCGAATTTTCGTAAAAATCTTCAATGCGTTTTATATCATGCATTAAATATTTTGGAAGAATTGGCTGATTAGAATCATTCATTTTTGTAATGGCTCCAGTGTCATTCTTAAATATTACTAACACATCGCGATTGCTGCATGCACTAGGATACGGCTTGTCAACTCGTTTAAATTCGCGTCCTCCGAGTATTAAATTTTTGTTTGAAAATATGAAATTATTTTTCGTAAGAAAATCAATTCCTAAAATGCCTTCGTATTTAACTGGCGAATTATTATCTAATACATGGAAGATATGCTTTTTTCCAAACATTTCTGTTTCTACGCCGTATTTCGTTTTCAAAGAATGAGTAATTACGCCGTATATTACAATCGGATCTACTCTACGCAAATTTTTATTCTCGATGTACGCTTCGCGTATTAACGATAAATCTGACCCGGTNTCTACTAAAAAACTTATCTTTTTGAAGCCTGGAATCTTCAGTCCAACTCGTGGCGCCCTGACGTAAGTCCCGTTAGGTCCTTGCACGAGGTCGTCTCTGTGTGTGTTTGTGTCTCGCTTTGCTCTATTACATGTAAATGATGCGATGGCCCCGGTGGTTGATCGTTGTTCCAGCGCTCGTAAAAATTTTGCCCACGTTGACCTTGTTGCCTTTGTTGATTTTGATGAAACATCTTAGTTCTACATTTCTTTTCTTCGTGCCCGCGTCTCTTGCAATAATTGCACTCCTTGTTGTTTTGAAATTGCGATTTGTGCGGCGTCGATCTTCTGTTTCGTTGCATCCTCATTTTACGAAGTTGCAATTCTTTTTCGAACATTCTTGCTTTGCCGAATGCCAGATTCAGAGTATCGAGATGATCAAACGAATAAAGAGATGATCATCAATTTCTGTTCTCACGTTGCGACGGAATACTTCTACCGCTTTCTGTTGATATATTTCTTCTTGAATCAGAATTTTCGTATGAGTTGTATTTTGCGCGTTGATTACCGCAATGATCTCGTCTTGAATACGTGAAAATCGGCTGATAAAGTCGTCAATGCTTTCATTTGAGCGTTGAAAGCATGTATCCCGCTGCACTTCTAACGCGGATAAATTTTGCGCTTTTCCGTGCAAAAATCTTAATTTCTCAAATAATTGCGAGAATTTCTGCACACCGTCGAGTCTCACGGTGCCTTTCGCTCTTCCCGTCAATTTTTGTGCAATGACGCTGATTAATAAAAGTTCATGTTGATTAATCGCGAGTCGCTTCACTGCGGCTTGAATGTGTTCAATAAAAGATTCGACATTAGATTCGTCGAATTCCGGAATTAAATGCAACGCTATTTTATAATTATTAATTGCCGGTTCGATGTTTGTCGCGCATTGCTCGTCACTTTCTGATGTCATCTGTTGTAAATTTCTGGTCGGATCGTCTCGGATTTCATTCACTTGTTTTCTTAAATCGCGAATCACGTCCGTCATTTCAGCTAATTTTTCTAACATTATTTTGTTTAAAATAGTTTGATCTCTTACTGGACTTTGTGCGCGCGACATTGGAGCAGTGATAAAAATTCTTGATTCCGATATATCGGTGATTGAGCTTGAATTTGTTGAGTCAGTGGATGGAATTTCGCTTACCGCTCTGTAATTTGTACACGCCAGTGTCCTTGGATTCGGTAGACGAGATAATTTCCAAGTTAGCTAGGAAAACTAGTATATTTTCTTGACTGTACTCGCTTCACTGTTTGCACAATTATCCCGCACAGCTGCAACCAATTGTAAGAATCGTCACATTGATTAATATAAAAACTAGATTTATTCACAATTTTTATATCGCTATTACAATTTTCTCTTATTTTATTATTCGCGACGCTTATACCAATTACTTAGACAAAATGATAGGTAAAACTGACCGACTGTATTTGACTGCTTGATTCTGAGTGCCCGCCTCGGTTCGTGGGCGTGCTTTTATAGGGCCTGAGTTTGGCCAAGAAAGGTTCTGGAGTTTTCTTTATTTGGTAATATTCTAGAGCATTCTCAAATGTTCGAGAACAATCTAGAATGTTCTAGATTCGACTGTGTGCTAGGACAATCATTTCCTGTATCGAAAGATTGCCTTATATGGTAAGGTATTTTGAAGGGTCGATGGTGCGTCACGGTTTTATCGCTAACCGTCATTTTTTATGATACTTAAAATAAACAAGTGGAAAGTTCTAGAATCTACGCGTAGCAACTAGACTAAGCCAGACAATGGTCACACTATTAACTGTTATTACAGCTCATGTACGTGTAAATGTTTTCTTTATTGCTTTTTTTTGGAAGGACAAGCTCGGGTATGTAGGTATTTTTAAATACAAACTTTTCGATATGCTAAAAATTAGTTTCTTTATAGTACGTGTCATACTATTTACACTAGTCGTTCGTGTTCGAGTGAAACTTGACGTTATGTGAGTATTGCAAAGATCAGTATTCATTTTATCGCGAGAAAAGTCACTTTTCCACTTTTTACAGATATAGAAAAAGGTGCTCTGTAAAGCATCAAAAGTGCGAGGCCACATTGTAAATATAGGGTCAGAGAGAAAGATGGACAACTTTGTTTGTAAACTCGAATTACGTAATAAAGAATAGGGCAAATGAAACATCATTCATGTACAATTTACTACATGTGTTAAACTTATGAGTATTATGAGTACCAATACGTACCAAAAATAAAAAATTTTAAGTACCAAGTGAACCAAAGGACATTATACTTTTTTAAAAAAAGTGAAATAAAAACATTTATGACACAGGTCCATTTATCTTTATCTCTTGAGGTGAGGTGGATCACCGTATAGGAAATAGATGAAGTATTATAAAAGTACAATTTATATTTTTTTAACAATTTTTTTTAACAAAAACATATTGTAGGTACATTCCTTATTGTTTTACAAATACACACTGTTATTTTGATTTCCACTTTTCACTGTTTTTTACCTCATTTCTTCGTTTTACATAACATCTGCAATTGTTCTTTGGCCCACTTGTCTTTTTTTGGCATATTTGCGGTTATATTGTGTAGGCATACTAAAAAAGCCGATAAAACTAAGTGTTCCGACTATCTCCAATTCCTAGTGGTTTATTCCATTTTCTGGAATAAATTGACCACATAGTGCAGTTTTTACAAGAAAGTAGTTGACACTTTTTACATAGGACACTGTTAAAAATGTTTCAACTTAATAGAGTATGTCGAAATATAGTGTCGAGAGAGATAGACTGTTTCACATATACTGGAAAGTAATTATACAAAATAATCACCTGTTATTAAAATGCGATTCACATAAATGCGTCTCTGCTTGTATGTACGCACTTAGAAATAGATACACTCATACACTCATGAAACCACGCTGACATCTCACAACCCAGGTAGCAAACTTACGTGATAATGTCGTGATTGTAAAGTGATTTTGATGACTACGACGTTAAGTAACATAAATGGTATGTTATTTTGACGTCATTTACAATACCAAAAGTTGTCGTCGCTGATATGACGTCATTTAGATGTCGCGTTGACGTCATATATCAACTTAATATATACTTCCTTATATATTGAATTTCAATATGACATCAATAAAACGGTTAAATGACGTTCTAACAACAAAGTTGAGTTAAATTCACACGTTACTTATAATAATATGCTTTATAATAACGTTTGTTTTTTTAAATACTACTATATCTTTAAATACATTGTTTATAGGAAAGTATAGCTNTTTATTTATAGATAAGTACCCACGTACAGATTAGTAAAGTGATTACTTTTTATGTATTAAATACTTTCCGATTAAAAATAACATAATATATAATAAATATTTATTCACTGATAACTAAAGTTTATTGTAGTAATCTACCTTTTATAATAAGAACAATTTTTATTAAATAGTTCTTAATAGTAAATAATAAATGAAATGTGTACAATAGTTTAAGAATAAGTAAAGAAAACTAATTACAANCATGAAATCTTTGGTCATAAAAGCCAAAAATAATTATATATTAGTAAGGAACAAGTGGTCTAGCGGACTGATTGTGAGTGCAGGGACTGCAATTGTGGGGAGATCTCGAGTTTCAACTCTCACCACTACCTTAGGATTTTTTCCAGGCTCGATATCTTTCATCGAAGTAATCAGTTAATCGACAAACTGAATTTCCAAAAATTAATTCAAATAAAATCCCGAATTAATTTTTCTTCTATAACGCCTTCTATACCGTTGCTTTTTTTATATAGCACCGTAATATTACTGTGATGTTTTTTGGCGGTAATTTTCCTATTACTGTAATGCAGTAATATTGCGAACTATGATACTATTGTTTTTTAAGTATTGTCTTTTAATTTGGTTTTAAATTTACAATAAAACATTTTTAACATGTTATTTTGGTGAATCTTTTTGATTATATTCACGTCTACTTGACGTGATATTAACGTCACTAAGATGTGACATAATTACGTGGTATGTATGTTAAAATCACGTCAATTTTGTGTTATAATTGACGTTTTCCAGATCAAAAGCTGACGTCATTATCACTTGAGCTTCCTAACTGGGCACGGTTACAAGAAATACGCGTGGTCCGTCTCATATGCTCCTCAACAACTGGCAACTCACGCCTCAATCATCACCATTTGCCTCCGGAAAACATAATTACTACTGCCGCGTGATATAGTATAGTACTTTTTATAAGAAGAAAAAAAGAAGACAAAAAGACAAACAAAAGAAAATGATTTTCATATAGGGTACATCGACGAGATGTACCCTATATGAAAATCATTTTCTTTTGTTTGTCTTTTTGTCTTCTTTTTTTCTTCTTATAAAAAGTACTATACTATATCACGCGGCAGTAGTAATTATGTTTTCCGGAGGCAAATGGTGATGATTGAGGCGTGAGTTGCCAGTTGTTGAGGAAAGCGAGCCGTGACACCGGAAATGAATTTTCAAACGGAAGGTAGACTAACTATATTTCTATATTGAGAGTTTTTGGTCGGCTTCTTTATATGTTTCTTGTCACTACGTTCTTACTTCTCTCGCTTTGTTGCTTTTGCTTCATACACGAGAATTCTGTGCCGCGTATCTAAGATAAATGTCGCACTTTGTTATGTTTCTCTGCATTATTTCTCCATGAGTTTCCATCCGCGATCAGATTATTAGTTACTTTTGTTATGTTGCACTCAACAAGTCAAAATACAGGGTTGGAAACTTGTAGGTAGCGATATGTATTCTTTTCTAGAGTCATTCGGAGTTTAGACAAAGTCGATGATAATGCAGGATATGATCGTAGACAATGAAGAATAAATATTCGAGTGAATAAGTTTTTGAAAATGCTCAAAAACATTATTTGACAAATGTAGAAGTCTTGGCTGGGCAACTATTTTTTTGTATTATTTTATGTATGACTACTCTGAGAATATTTTATTTTATATATTTTATATACTTTTTTATTTTATATACTTAAGTACTTTCNTTATTTATAGGGTGCTTTGCAGAACTTCTTTATAACTCTCTTCAATCGAATCTTACGTTATGACTTACTCAAATTTGCCACACTGTGTGATAGCGATAGCGATTCTTAGCGACAACCAAGGAGCGCCCGAAGCCGACTGTCACGTACGCACTTTATTCCTTTATCAAATTGTGGCTTTCGGAAACGTATGTGTGCAACTAAAAAGTGTGTAAAACCGAACTTACACGACGTGTTTTTAGGACAATTCGACACTGCTCTTAATGTGATATTCATCGATTGTTTTTCACAGGTAGTTGAAATAATCTTTATACACTACAGGTTACGACATATATGTAAATGTGTCTACTATGAACTTTTTAAATGGTATCTTAATGTTACGCATCAAATAATTCAACACAATCAATGTAACAGTAATCAATATTTACATAAATCATTTACTACTAGTTGCTATTCTTATAAGATAAAAGTATTACAAGATACACTTATTAAAGTTTTTACGTTTGTGTTGTACGGATTGTATCTATATCATGTATTCTTGTATAAAATCGCAAAGGACCAACAATATGTTTTAATACTAGTTGTACATTTGTCAATGTAAATTCCAAAACTTACAAACTGTTTAGTGATACTAATAATTTCGAGATACCTATCTTTGTTTTTAAGCATAAACAAAGATATATTATTATATTTTTTATGTAAATGTGATAAAATGTAATGTAACGTGCACTGTACTATCTAAATTTCATAAAATAAGTATTTTTTTGTTACATGACCTATGTCAAAATATATTCTGTAAAGCTGTTGAAAACAATAATATCTACCAGATTTATTATTGTAATTAATATTTGCCACATTGAAGTAAAAGTTATATATATATATATATATGTAGTAGGAAATTTATTAACACCAACTTCTTGTCGCTGATGTACTTTACTTTTTACAACTACCAGAGAATATCTGTTAGGTATATTTCATACATTGATCAGTATTTTGGCACAGAAAATTTTTAGTGACTGTGACGCGTTAAGTGTACTTTCACATTTCTTTTTATGTTTAGTTTTGACGTGAGTAAGCAAGTGAGATTTTCGATTATGTAAAGTGCCATGAAATGTTACCCACGCGTTTTGTAAAGACCGATCGGTGTACGATTCAAATTGTTATAATTCTCGACGTTATGTAACCTGCATATTATACTTGTTATAATTGCTGATCTTATGAAGTCAGTTACTCGTGCATAAACAATTAGTTTAGGTTATTAAGTACTATTAATTATTATTACAGCTCATGTTTGTGTAAATGTTTTTTTTATTGCTTTTTTCGGAAGGACAAGCTCGGGTATGTAGGTATTTTAAAATATAAACATTTAGATATGCTAAAAATTAATTTCTTTATAGTACGTGTCATACTATTTCCAGTAGTCGTTCGTGTTCGAGTGAAACCTGACGTTATGTGAGTATTGCAAGGATCAGTATTCATTTTATCGCGAGAAAAGTCACTTTTCCACTTTTTACAGATATAGAAAAAGGTGCTCTGTAAAGCATCAAAAGTGCAAGGCCACATTGTAAATATAGGGTCAGAGAGAAAGATGGACAACTTTGTTTGTAAACTCGAATTATGTAATAAATAATAGGGCAAATGAAACATCATTCATGTATAATTTACTACATGTGTGGAACTTATGAGCATTATGAGTACCAATAAGTACCAAAAATAAAAAATTATAAGTACCAAGTGAACCAAAGGACATTATACTTTTTAAAAAAAAGTGAAATAAAAACATTTATGACACAGGTCCATTTATCTTTATCTCTTGAGGTGAGGTGGATCACCGTATAGGAAATAGATGAAGTATT
>NW_018022122.1:27550-28719 GCF_002006095.1 Pseudomyrmex gracilis
TTGACGTGATATTAACGTCACTAAGATGTGACATAATTACGTGGTATGTATGTTAAAATCACGTCAATTTTGTGTTATAATTGACGTTTTCCAGACCAAAAGCTGACGTCATTATCACTTGAGCTTACTAACTGGGCACGGTTACAAGAAATACGCGTGGTCCGTCTCTCGTCGATGTACCCTATATAAAAATCACTTTCTTTTGTTTGTCTTTTTGTCTTCTTTTTTTCTTCTTATAAAAAGTACTATACTATATCACGCGGCAGTCGTAATTATGTTTTCCGGAGGCAAATGGTGATGATTGAGGCGTGAGTTGCCATTTGTTGAGGAAAGCGCGCCGTGACACCGGAAATGAATTTTCAAACGGAAGGTAGACTAATTATTTTTCTATGGCGAGATTTATTGGTCGGTTTCTTTATAGTGCTTCTTGTCACTCCTTTTTCACTTCTCTCGCTTTGTTGTTTTTGCTTCATACACGAGAATTCTGTGCCGCGTATCTAAGATAAATGTCGCATTTTGTTATGTTTCTCTGGATTATGCTGCATTAGTTTCCATCCGCGATCAGACTACTGGTTACTTTGGTTACGCCGAATTCAACAAGTCAAATTACAGTGGTGGAAACCTGTGGGTAGCGAGATGTATTTTTTTCCAGTTTTAGTCATTCGTAGTTTAGACAAAGTCGATGATACTGCAGAATATGATCGTAGACAATAAAGATTAAATTTCGAGGGAAAAATATTTTGAATATGCCGAAAACCATTATTGGACAAATGTAGAAGTTTTGGCTGGGCAACTATTTTTTTAAACTAATAATATCTGAAAATAGGATCGTTAAGAGCTGTTCACAGGATGTTGTGCGTGATTGTGCTATATATATACGTGCATATATATATAGCACATTCAACATATATATATATATATATAGCACATAAAACTCCAAGTGCCTTGGTGGTCTAACAGGGAAGGCGACGGCCCGGAAAGCCGGAGATTCCAGGCTCGACTCCTGGCTGAGGAGTTTTTTTCGCAATATTTTAAAATTAGTTCGGGGGGTATATGGGATCCTTTATACATGAGATGCAAGTATAGCATCCTGTATGATTTTATGAATTGAAATTTCAATTCAAAAAACACGTGAAAACGTGAATTCGTTTATATGTGCATACACGCAC
>NW_018022122.1:29664-32921 GCF_002006095.1 Pseudomyrmex gracilis
TGAAACACTCAGAATATGATTTGGTTGTCTAATTGATGCACAAAAAGTAATATTGTGATGATGTGTATTTGATACCATATACTATCATTATGAATGAAAACCAAGTTCAAAAAAGCATTATATACCCATTTTCAAAAGTTTTCTATAGTTTTGTATATTTATTTGCTTCTGTAGAAGCGCTTTTAATGTTGTGCAGTAAATACAATTAAAAAATAAAGAAATTTAGGTTATAAAAACGTCGGTTTACAGGTCTCTATCCAGTTTACAAGCCGGGCTCCAGTACACTCTTAACGTCTCTATTTTCAGATATTATTAGTTTACGACTTATAGAACCTGAGAATAATCTCAATTTATCATTAATTGTTAACTATTTTTTGTGTATTATTTTATGTATAACTGAGAATATTTTATTTTATATATTTTATGAACTTTTTTATTTTGTATACTTTATTTTATATACTTTCGTTATATACTGTTTTATTTTATATACTTTCGTTATATACTGTTTTATTTTATATACTTTTTTATTTTATATTCTTTATTACTTTCTTTCTATGATTATAAAATGTTTTTCTCTAAATGAAAGTCTTCATAGACACTCAGAACAAGTCTCTTACAGTGCACCTTTATAAAACTATTAAAAATAAAGAAAGAGTAAATAGGTGACAGACTAGAGGAGCTTCTTCCGATCGGCTTCTCGTTAACATATATTACTAAGATAACCCTTTTGAGTAACACTATGAAGGTATTAGTCGTCGCTCATTGTTTATAAAAAAGATATGACCAAAAAACGTTTCATGAATAAACCTTTTTTCCCGACAACATGTACATTTTTTGTGTGTTGAAAGCATGTAGGCAGGGGTGAGCTGCGTTCCCCCGCAGGTGGAGGAGCTTCGCTTTTTCCTTCTGCTCCTACTTCAAAACAAATTTGAAAACGACTACCGATTACAGATCGCTTCATGTCGATAGTATGTATGTGATTTTTAATGGCACATAATCAAAAGTCATTTTTTATTTTTTTTTGATAGATGAGCAGGAAGGGTGGGCGGAGCTTCTCCACCTGCGGATAGGCGCAGCCTTCTCCCTGCCTACATGCTTTCACCACACAAAAAATGTACATGTTGTCGGGAAAAAAGATTTATTTATAAAACGTTTTTTGATCATAACTTTTTTATGAACAATGACCGACAGCTAAAACGTTTCAAACCGTACTCAGGAAAGTCATTTTTACAATATATGTGAACAAGAAGCCGATCGGAGGGGGTTACCTTATTCTGTATATTTACCAAAGAAAATATTACAAAACTACAAATAAACAACAATAAACAATAGAAAAGTAATTATAACAAAAGGAAACTAAAAATTACGAATGTGAAATAGGAACACATCTCATTTAAGTGAAAATACATACTTAACATTTAAAAAAGAAACCGAAGTATACACAACCAGATTATAAATATTAAAGATTCACGTGATTCGTCTGTGACTGTCACGCAAGATAACAGCGACACATGGTCTCTAGGTGATCAGCAAAGACGATTCCGAAACCGTATTTTGAAAGTTTCCAGCCAGTTGGATGTAGCAATTCAAAGTGAACGGTTGTGGTACCTGAAAATATAACAAGTTTGAATTCTTCTCATCGTGAGTTTTTCTAACAAGAAGTACACGCAAACCAACAAATTGTGGACAATACATTCTTGACTTCGAAGACTTCGCAACATACAGTTTTTTTCTTTTTTCAATAGAAAACGACTTGTACGACTTTGTGTTTATGGTACTAATTGAAGTATTGCTTGTCAATGTTTACGTGCGTGTCGTCGATTGCAGGTCAGTTACGTGTAGTGATTTACATTCACCTTTCTTTAACGCAAAAGTTAGAGTAAAATAAAAAAGACCCAAAAGTAAGTGGTTTCTTTTATTACAAGCGCATATACTGTTTTGTATTTATATACTACTTTATTTTCGACAATAGTAGTTTTTCTTGTTTTTATTCCGTAAACATTTAAAGTGACAAGAGTTCTTTTGGAAAAATAAAAATAAGAAGAGTAATCATAAGACAATATAAAAATCGGAAAAATCGAGAAAACGCAACGCCTATATATATCGTACCAACGTGAAAAATAGCAACAAAAAATTGATTCTGGAGAACGACGACGAGATTGCAATAGAAAAACAGTACAGTATACTAATAAGAAAGAAAACGAGTATTACATGAGACATTTGCTATGATGTAAAAAGGTAACAAACTTTCTAAGAAGCTTTCACTAGCAATTTTATGCATATTACATAAGTGCATTCGTACCGAAACTTGTGTAGATTGAATTTTTTCATTATAGTAGTTCTAAAAAGTTTGGTTTTTTACATTAAAAGAAACTTTCAAGTGTTGCACTTAGTCTTATCGTTTGACAATGAAATGACGTTACTGATTTAAATAACTACACGAGTTATATTTATCATCTTTTCTATGTATAACTACACGAGTTATATTTATCATCTTTTCTATGTCACAACTGTAATATTTCTGCGATCTAACAGTTGCGGAAGTATTCATTTAAACAAAAATACTGGGTAAGGAGAACGTTATTACGCGTGAAAACTATGGAGCGTGATTCCCGACATTTTCGACACCTATTATTGTTCTTCTTTGATCAAGCCAAACAACACAATGACGCTTCTCATCTTATTAGAAAAACTTATCCTGAGTCTGCACCTACGAGACAGACATGTTACAACTGGTTTCGCCGATTCGAAGGTGGCAATTTTGACTTAGAACTTTTTAATTTAACTGGGCACAGAAAAGTTACAAATGAAGACTTGAAGAAACTCTTAAATAAAAATCCAAATATAACACACGCCGAAATGGCTAGACAATTAAATGTTTCACGAAGTACAATTACAAAAAATTTAAAAATTATGAGACAAACAAACCAAAGAAATCAGTTTGACGTCGCTAGTAAAACTGGTAGTCTTTTAAATTTAGGTCGGAAAAAAAAGGTTAAAGATGAAGACTTTCAGAAACTCTTAACTAAAAATCCAAATATAACACGCGCAGAAATGGCTAGACAATTAAATGTTTCAAGCTCGACTATTTATAGATATTTGAAAGTCAAGACACAATTCCAAAACCAAAGAAACCANTTTGACTTGGCTAATCAAATACGCTACACTACTTGCGTCTCACTGCTTTCAAGACACAATAAAGAAAAGCACTTTTTGGATCAAGTTGTGACTGGAGGTGTAATGTCGATAATTTGCGA
>NW_018022123.1:0-5326 GCF_002006095.1 Pseudomyrmex gracilis
TATTTCAGTATGCAATTAAAAAATATCAATTTTACTAATAATTAATTACTAATTTTATTACCTAATTATTGAAGCAGATGGTTTTACATGCAAACATTGCAATGCATATATTGCAATATTAGACACAGCACCCTTACATGAATGTTTCACAAACAAAAATATATATATGAATAGTAACAATGTTTTATTTACAAACGACAATGTGGATGTTAATGACGAATGTAAGTTTATTTATTTACATATCAGTATAATTTATTCAGTATAAAAGCCATTTTCTAATCTAATTTCTACTTCTATAAATTAAACCTGAAATAAAATCTGATATAAAATTTGTAATTTGTGCATGTATTATGTATATGATTTATTCTATGGATGGAATTTGATGGTATCATAATTTATTTTTTTAAATATATAATAATAATATATATAATAACATATAATATAATGTAGATAAAAGAGTTGTTATAACAAAACTATATGCTAAGGAATCTAAAACTTATGTTGTCCATTGAGAAGAAGACCGAGAATCGATACTTCCGCACCGATGGTTAGGTTACTCACTTTGGCTATTTTTTAGCGATAGTTTAAAATATACTATATTCATCACGTATATATACCGGAAAACTTAAATGACTTATGTAAAGTGATTATTCCGCACTCTGACAATGAAAACTAAAAGCTAAAATGCGTTCCAACTACAAGTCGACACTGTGTTACACTGGTCTAGTTTCCATCAAAACCCTCAATTCGGTTTCACTCCGGTATGAATTAAATTTAGTGTTCCGTTTCTATTGGAAGTAGAGTACTTTTAGATCAAAGCGAAAGCGAAATCAGCGCAATTTGACAGGTTTCCATCGACTTAAATTTGATTCTACATCGCATTAGGTGTGAATTAATGCTTCGGTGAAAACTAGACCACTGTGTCACACAGTGTATGACAATGATCTAGTTTCCATTGAAACCCTCAATTCGGTTTCACTCCGGTACGGATTAAATTTAGTGTTCCGTTTCCATTGGAAGCAGAGTACTTATAGATCGAAGCGGAAGCAAAATCAGCGCAATTTGACAGGTTTCCATCGACTTAAATTTGATTCTACGTCGCATTAAGTGTGAATTAATGCTTCGGTGGAAACTAGACCAGTGTTCCATTGTTGGAAAGCACTCTATGTCTAACTTATGAATCAAGAAACGACAGTTCCATTGCATAAAGTTCAGAGACTTGAAATTGAAGTTCTGTTGCATTTTGGAAAGAGAGCTTAGAGAATACGACGCTTTGAAGGAAAGCTGAAAGGCGTAAATATTTTTATAGAAACTGAGAGAAGTATTACAAAATTACTGCACTAAACGCAGATTTAAGTATTATTTCTAGATCTTTATCTAGAAGAGAGATTTCGAATTTGGGATCACGTAAAAGGTTTTGTTGAACTTTGAGAAAAAATTCTTTGGTAATAGTAGGTGGTTTACAGGTTTTCATACTAGGAATATTGTCACTGCTCCTAACTCGAGGAACTGGCTTCACTATGGAACACTATGTTTTTCTACCTGTATGGTATTACTCCTTTTCGCAAGAGATAGGGGAGGAAAGGATGAGTCTTTGAAGACCGACTGATCTTCTCCCCGTGGCTTAGGTAGCCTAGGAAGATTGGCACCGGACGAGCTGTCACCGGAGGTCTTGTACGCGTTTTTAGGAGCGTTAAACTGGAATAATCTTTCTGGAATAAACTCACCAAGGGTAGAAGGTGGAACGGAAGGTGGAGTAAAGTTCCATCCGCGGGCATCACCACCGTCCTTGTCACAGAGCGAAGCAGCCTCTTTGAAGGAGATTTCCTTTTGAGCCATGACTCTGTGAATGCTTTTCTGCCTCAGAAATGCAGAGCACTTGGGATCAGATGCCTGGTGTTTAACATTTCCGAGCTTAAGACGTATGCAATTGATGCACTCGAACTCGTCACTAAGGCAGTCAGAGCCACTATGACCCGACTTGCCACACCGCTCACAATACTGTTTGCCTTCTTTAGACTGTTTGCAGGATAACGAGGTATGACCCAGTCGTTGGCAGAACCCGCATCTTCTGACCTTATAGACATAAGGGTGTAGAAACCTTTTGCCCATGTAGATGCAGGACTGGGGAACATACGTAGTTCTAAAGCGAAGTAAATAAGTGTTTGTGTTGACCAGGATTGGGAGGGTGTTACCTCCCCCATCTGAAACCCGTCTTTGCAGTCTTACAGCCTCGAACGGAGAGGTCCAGGAATGTCCCCAGCCCGGAGAGGGCCGAATACTAGCGAGAACCTCTTCCGCTGTATCGTCGTCATCGACTTCTCGAAGAACATACTGTTTAACGACTCTAAAGCTGGGAATAAAAGCAATCCAGCAACCCGAAGGTGTAATTTTGTCACTGACCGACAAAAACGACTCGACGAAGCTGTTTCCTAACATTCCGGACGTGAAAACAACCGAAAACTTGTTTCTCCCTATAGGCCGAAGATCGTATGCCTCCTGGAACAAATTATAAAGCAAAGAGTTTAGCCTTTTACCCAAGCCGAGGACGCTAAGAGCACTGACGGTGCCTGCAGATAGGTTAGATCCAGCACCACCAATGTCACTACAAAATCCTTGTCCGAACAATCCACACTCTATGTGTACCAAATATGGCTCAGTGGAGTCCGGCAAGTACCTGTTGGCACGAGGGACGAGTTGAGTATCAGAGAAGGGGGAGAAAACGCGTTTTTCTCCCACTGGGGCCTGCTCGGAGGCTTGTCTTTTCTTTGCTCTAGCGAGGGAGGGCGGCCCACAAGAAGGGGAAACCCCGGCTGACTCTTTCTCGTTATTACGCGGGGATAAATCTTCCGTCGGAAGTGGAGGCTTCCGAGGAGTATTCCCCCGGTCAAAACCAGCATCTATGATGCAAGAACAAGCGAACAAATGACTTATACTAACAGGCGCGTGAGGTTATTTGGCTGTTTGAACGGAAAAATGGCGGCCACAGGCCGTATGCTCGGCGGACAGCACAAACAAGGGCAAGCCGATGTTACTGGGCTTTACAAAACGCGTGGTTTTAAATAATAGGATGTACTTACTTGGAATAAGCGCGTACAAAAAGCAGTAAAGGAAACACTTATGTAAAAGCGCAATTAAGAAGCTGAGAGGGACGGGATGCAGGAGGCACGACGCGTCGCATGCGCAGTTTCTGAGTCGAATCCCTTGTTATAGTACACTTTATGACCACAAACTACAAAATTACAAGATAAACTATTTACATTCAAATTTAAGGTTGGAGATTCGAGACTTGAGAGCTGAAATTTGAGATTGAAGACGAGATCTAAGATTTGAGAAACGACTATGAATTCGGGCCTAAAATATACCATATTCATCACGCATATATACCGGAAAACTTAAATGACTTATGTAAAGTGATTGTTCCGCACTCTGACAATGAAAACTTAAAGCTAAAAAGCGTTCCAACTACAAGTCGACACTGTCTGTGTTACACTGGTCTAGTTTCCACCGAAACCCTCAATTCGGTTTCACTCCGGTACTGATCAAATTTAGTGTTCCGTTTCCATTGGAAGTAGAGTACTTATAGATCGAAGCGGAAGTGAAATCAGCGCAATTTGACAGGTTTCCATCGACTTGAATTTGATTCTACGTCGCATTAGGTGTGAATTAATGCTTCGGTGGAAACTAGACCACTGTGTCACACAGTGTATGACAGTGTTCTGTTGTTGGAAAGCACCCAATAAATGATAAAGCTTATTCTGTGACGGGAAAACAATGTAGCACTAGAATTAATACAATGAAAAGAACTTATAAAGCTGTCAAAGATCATAATGGAAGGTCCGGTTATAATAAGCAAACATGACAATATTTTGAGGTAATTATACGATATAAAAAAAAGAAGTTGACCATTCTGAGTTTTTAAGCATATATCACTGTGTTATGTCCTGGCCCATGGATACGGTCGGGCTGTGGTGTGACGCAACAGTAAACGCGTCGTTTTCCATATCTCTCTTTACAGTAGACACGGAACACTGAACTATAATATGGAACGCGCCTTCCATTGTACGAGCTGTCCGCAATAGAGAACATCACAACTAGGATCTCTGTCTTTGTTTTGTCGTCGCTGATTGGTTGAATTTATACGAGTACAGTCTAAGACAAAAAAACAACGAAAAGAATGACTGCGTTCAGCAGAAATCAGCGCTCAGCAATTGCTAATACGCAGTCATTCTTTACTTTTTGTTGTTCTTTTGTCTTGGACTGCACTCGTAAGCGCTGATTTCTGCTGAACACAGTCATTCTTTACTTTTTGTTGTTCTTTTGTCTTAGACTGTACTCGTATAAATTCAACCAATCAGCGACGACGAGACAAAGATCCTAGTTGTGATGCTCTCTATCGCGGACAGCTCGAACAATAGAAGGCGCGTTCCATATTATAGTTCAGTGACACGGAAGTCCCGCTGTAAGAGAGTCGAGAGAGTTTGTTTATATTCGTCGACAGGTCAACGGCGTACGCCGATCTTACTCTGTCTAGTGAACACTCGCTCGTTGGTCCCTTTTTAGGTCTGAAACGCAAATCTCATTTACCAAGAACGGGACCTAGCGATTTTAACGGGGAAGTGAGAGTGGGTAGTACGGAGAGAAGGATAAAAAAGAATAACTCTTTAGATTTGATTCCACACATTATAAAGTAATTATATTTATTAAAAAAAAAAAATCAAAATCTTAACAAATTACTAACAGACAGATGTGTTGAAACTAATACAATGACAGAGCGCATAATCGTGTTACGTCCTGCAACTCCACGGTTCCCTTCTTTATGCAACGCAGTATGGTGAACACTCGGTAGAAACAAATTTTATCTTAAACAAAAACGCAGAGACAAAACGCAGACTAAACAGAAAACTCCCGGATAGAAAACAAGAGATCGATCTGAGAAAACACGCGACAGTAAAAATCGAGTGAACACAGAACGAAACCGCGCTCCCTAACGAAATAAAAACGATAAATTCGGGAACGAAAATTCAAGCTCCGCGGCCGAACAAATGCCGGACACATGCAATAACAATTCACATGTGCCCAGAACGACTAGGCAAAATTAATAAATCTCCTTATCCCTGGAAGGAAAGTTTTCAACGGCTGGGACCGCTCGAGACCCACTAATAAACAATTCTGCCAGATAAAAATTATCTCAATAGTTTAAAAACCAGCTGCAAAGCGCGGGAGACGCTGTCGCACAGATGGTGTCTACTTTAATAGTCTTTTAACAAATTATATTATAAATCACCACCGCTTTTGGTGGAAGCGGGCGAACCGATCAAGCGCT
>NW_018022123.1:5966-10007 GCF_002006095.1 Pseudomyrmex gracilis
GAATAAATCTGTGTCCAATAATTTTGTGTCCAATAATTTGGTGTCGAATCGATCGGTGTCGAATCGTACTGTGGTCAAACGGAACACGCCCGAAAGAATCTGGAGTGCGCCGGGAACAATAAAAAATCGCTTCCAAGTTCACCACGGTTGAGACAAGTGTGTGCGGGTGTAAAGTGCGAATCAACCGCCAACCTTGAAGACNATCCAGCCTAGACGGCAGGTTGCTGCGACCGAGAAACTACGTTCGAGCTCAACCAACAGCACAGGTCTCCCCACCGACCGAAACCGCTGATAAATAGTAAGTGGATTAAGTTTATCGGTTCAACAAACCCTCCCTCTCTCCGAAACTTGACTCCTACTCCTCCTTCCGATTCCGACTCGGAAGTAGAGGCAATCTTTGAACGCCTCACTCCTTCCCCTTCTTCCTCTCGGTCAGATATCCCTACACCTCCCCTTGTCAACCATCTCATTAATTTCCTGCCACACCTCTTTCGCTATCCACGGTCATACTCACCAATATCCCCCGGCAGATTAACCATAGACCTTAATCGCATAACACCCGTAGAACTTGACAGAATGATACCCAATCTCCTCTTTTCTGAAATAATTTTTGTTATCCCGCNATACTCCCATGCCCATTTTTATGTTCCCGGAGCCCTCTTTCACCTATACTACCCTCTTATCCGTTAATCTCAAATTTTTCCTAAAATAAATTCAAGCCACGGATCGGCTATCCACACACACACAACCATGACAGCATTACACATGTAACTTCCACCGGGGGCCCTAAATACTCACATACACATCCACGCACACACAACACGTCCCCGCCGGCCTCCGATGACCCGCCGCTATTGTAAAACTTGCGTTACATTTGACACCTCATTACCTCTTGTAACAAAAAAACTAGTTCGACAACCATTGTAATCATAAATGATAAATAAAACAAATATTTAGCATAAAAAAAAGGAATAAATTGTGTAGTAACTAATTTATTAATTAAGGCTTGACCTCGTACATTTTCCCGTCCCAGCGATTGCACGGTCTCGTCCCTAGTCCTTGGAGCGACCGCTCCAGACTTTAAAAAGAGACCACCGAGCGAGAATACACAGGACGGAGTAATATCGACACGCGCCGTTGACCCGTCCGTGAGTATAAACAACTCGCTCGACTCGCACACAGATAGATTTCCGCATCTTCTGTGTCGAGCATCTAAAATAAAACGTCCAGCTGTTGCGTACCACCATAGCCCGACCGTATCCATGGGTCAGGACGTAACAATCGTTTCGTACAAAGTAATCTATAAGCTAGGGTTTAAGTGTGAGAGAGAGGGGGAATACGAGTTGTTTAGTGCAGCCAGCCTCTTTAACCCATGTTTACGCAACTTAGATCATCTTAGAAATGTATTTCTTTATGTCAGTTGACAAATTCGGTTTTGTTTCATTTCTTAGGTTCCGATAGATTTAATGATAGGAATAAATTTGAATGTGTCATGGTTCTACGACTGATATTCGGTAATAGCGGACTTTGTTTGTTTCCGTAATTTAGAAAGGAGGTGAGAGGTCATCCAGAGCGATTCAAAACCGCGGATGTCTATCAGAAGTCATCCAGAGCGATTTAAGATCGCAGATATTCTCTCTGATCAAGGAAGGGGGGGAGAGGCTATCTTAGACAGTTCAGTACTGCGGCTGCTGTGTCTGATTCGTGCGAGACTTTATCGTTTTTCTCTCTTTTTCTCAATCACTATTTCTAGTTCGTGGAATCTCAGTGAACAATTGGTTTTTTAAAAACACTTACTACATGGTTGAGTGGCAGCGGTGTCGGGTTGGCTGCAGGCACTCGGGAGTGGAGCGTTGAATACCAGTGCGGCTTCGGTGTCCCGGCTTTGGCACTCACGGCATCGAACTTTTCAAACTCTTTGTACCACGACACTCCCGACTTTTTAGATTAGCGGCTCTCAACTGGCTCTGATCCCGAGAGTCCCGGCTTACATACAATTTTGAGTAAGCGAGGACTCTTCCAATCGGAAAACTCGGTCAAGCTTCGCTGGTTCCTATTTGTTGATTAGTTGGTCGGGTAAACTTCGTGAGATCGCCAATCGGCGACGATCTCTCGGCTCGGTCGGCTCGTCCGATTTTCCGGAGAAGGAAAAAGGGGAGAATGTTGGTTTTCGATCACGCCACCTAGACCCTTTGCTATTTGTTTATAATAAAGTTTTTGTGGATTATTTGTGGCGTCGGAGTTCTATTTGCTCCGGCTGCTCTAATTTTTATGAGCGGTGTTCTTCCTGGCCCGGAGATATTCGGGTTTGTTTAGAATGTTTAAACAATAAGTTTAAATTATTTACTAAAAGGGAAATTTGTTATGCGTTGGCGCGTCGCGTTGCAAGAAAAAAGGAAACCGTGGAGTTTCCAGGTAACAACTGTATTATATTATCTGTTTAGATTATGGAAGACATTTTTGGTAAAAAGTACATATCACCAATAGCCACAATATCATCTACATTATCATCAAGTACATCAGATATAATACCAAAATCGAGAAATAATAGTTCTTCAAGCTTTTCTACTTCAAACAATGCTAGCTCTGATGTAAATAATAATGCTTCTAAGTAAGTACTTTTTTTAATTATTAATAATTGTGTTCAGTAAAATGCATTTAAGTCAACATGCAGTCAATTTTTCATCTTACATACATGATACTTAAAAAATACATTATATATATAACTAACAAGCTAAATAATCATTTTTATTTTGCTTGCAATCTAGCGCAAAATAATTGTATTTCTGACTTTAATAGATTTGCATTTAGATTTAATTAGTAAATATTTTAAAATTTATTAGTTGTTTATTACAGTATATATGTGTTAAACGCAATTATTTATTAAATGAGGCAGAGCTGAAATATTTATTTCTTTTCAGGAAAACGTAAGGCTAACAGTATTGCAGAACCAATTATCGAAAATCGTAAAATAACTGAGCTAGAAAAAGAAAGAAGGCACAAAGAGAAAATGGAAATCAAATTGAAATTGTTGGAAAAACTGGATAAAATATTAGACAAGATATAATGTTATTGCGAATGAATTAATATATGGTAATAAGAAGTTAATACATTATTATTAATTATAATAAAAAAGTAAAGCCTTGAGCACAATAAGGGAAATATTAGGAATAACAATAAATATTAAATATATTTTGAAAAGGAATTTAAACTAATGTAACATTAAATAAGAGAACGGAATAGATAATTATTCCAAATTCTTTTTTTTTTTTTTAATGCATTATATATATATATATAAGTTATTCTATTTTTTTATTTTATTAAAAAATAATTTACATTTCTTATTTAATATTGATTCCTATTCTTAATATTTTGTCTATTGTGCTCAAGGCTTAATATAACAGTGTTATTAATAATGAAGAGTTACTTTATGGTTAATAACAATAAGACGATATAATATACATAGTAAGCTGTAAATATTATATAATATTTTTATTGTTTTTTTTTGTTACGTCCTGACCCACGGTTACGGTCGGGCTATGGTGGAGTAACAGAGAGCTGTTGTTTCTCTGTCTCCGCACAGCAGGTTGGCGATCCCGCTGCGACAGAGTCGAGCGAGTTTGTGTGCTCTCACGGACAGGTCAACGGCGTATGCCGATCTTACTCTATCCTATGAGGCCCCGTTCGTCGGTCTCTTTTTAAGTCTAGAGATTTAACTCTACGAACTAAGGACGAGACCGTGCGATCAATTGAGGATGTGGATGATGAGAGGTCGTCTTAATTAAAAGGAAAAGATTATAAAATGTACAATATTAATTTATTCATTTAAGGCAGGGGTCGTCAACTGGGCACTGCTCGCGGGCGCCCGCGGGCAGCGTAATTGCCCGCGTGCAATAAGTAAACAGAGGGGATAGAAAAAGAGCATCGCTTATAAACTGAAATATGCTGCAACAGAATCGGCATATTTTCAAGTGGTACCCTCATGAAAATTCTTACTTACACAAATTCTCTTTAGTTAAAAGAGAGAAAGAGAAGGAGAGA
>NW_018022123.1:10727-27096 GCF_002006095.1 Pseudomyrmex gracilis
ATTTAAGGTGTTTACTGTTACAAATTTTTTGTGTTAGGTGTGTTGTCGTGTGGATGGATGTGATGTCGCGAATTTTACAATAAGTCGGAGGGTCATCGCTCGGAGGCTAAAGAGAGGGATATATATATATATATATATATATATATATGTATGTATGCGTGTCGCGAGAGTGTATGTGAGGGGCCTCCGGCGGGATTCTACAAACATGTGTAAGACGCCGATTCGTGGTCTAGCTATAGAAATCATTCTAGATCTATTTCTATTATCTCATGGATTTCTGCGGAACTATGGGGAAATATGGAATAAAAATGACGGACTGGGACTAAGCGGATGTCATCTAGATACGGAAATTTGACAGGGAGGAGTTTTCTGGATGGAGTGGTGGATATCAAGTGAAAGAGGTCGGAAGGATCTATTTTTAGGGGATCGATTACAAAGGGGATTTTTTTAGGATCTGCTTTTCGATAAGTAGAGGCTAGTCTGAGGAAATGTTGGAATATAGGGTCGAGCGGTGAGGTGGTCGGTCGAGAGGAATCGGAAGATTCATCGTCCGCGGGTTCTTGTCCGGATGTGGAAGGTTGAGAGGAAAGAGAGCGAGGAGGAGTCGGCGCGGATTGCAGATCCGCGGAATTTTCTGTGGAACAAGATGGCTCGGGGTGCGTTTGAGAGGGGGAGCGAGGAGGTGAAGGCGGTGGATTGTTCACGAGAGGATCGGGGGTTACAGGAAAGTAAGACGGGGATTGATACCACGCATCGTCGTCGGGGTGTGAGTCTGTATGTGTTTCTACGTATACGTGATTATCATTATTAATATTTTGTGCGTGAGAGGTGTCTATGTGCGAGTGTGTCGGTGGGTGTGTGCGCGCGTGCGATGAGGTTGTGTGTATATCGCTGTGGTTTCTTATATTATTGTCGTTGTTGCTATTGTTTTCTAATGTCTGAGGAGGAGTAACGGTGGTGGGCCTGGTCGATTCTGGCTCGTTTAGACCAAGGGTAGCCGCGCGTCGCAATCTCTGGTTGCGCCGGCGGCGTCGGCCCTTTCCTCCCGCTTGTGACGCTCCTCTCCGAGGTTCCACTTAAATGATTTTGTGCAATTATGCTATTGTATTCTCTAGGCTTCACGACCGTTTTCGGAGATGTTGAGCTTGTTTGTCTTCGCTGTTTAGGGAAGATTAAAAGAAGAAAAAAAAGGAATTCGGATACCACCCGAAACGGTTATACACCGTGAGTAGCTCTTCCGAAAAATTCAAATGCCACCCGGAACGGCTGTGCACCGTGAGTAGCTCTTCCGAAAAATGCGAAGGCCACCCGGAACGGTTATGCGCCGTGAGTAGCTCTTCCGAAAAATTCAAATGCCACCCGGAACGGCTATGTACCGTGAGTAGCTCTTCCAAAAAATTGGAATGCCACCCGGAACGGCTATGCGCCGTAAGTAGCTCTTTCAAAAAATTCGGATGCCACCCGAAACGGTTATGCACCGCGAGTAACCCTTCCGATTAACCTTCCGAGTAACCGAAATTCTGAGTGCGTCTATGTATTTGTTTACTTTGACCGTTTTCTCGACTTCTCCGCAAATCAGTCGCAAAGTCGGGAGGTAATTATGCGAAAAGTGGAACTTCCGTATGTATATATATATAATGATGTGGACTTACTACTTGGATGATCTCGGTTGGATGCTGTTGGGTCTCGTAGCCCCATGCGGCTTAGCTGCTGGATGATCGGCGGCGGGTCGCTTCGAACCGGTGCGGCTGGAGCTGGCGTGGATGGCCCGGTCGGCTTGTTCACTTTGTACACTTAACCTTTTTTTTTTTATTGCGCATTCACTCGTCGCGAATTCGCTGCGGCACTCCCGGGAAAATTAGCAGTTTTCTGGCTCCAGCCCTGAGAGTCCCGTCTTATATATCTTTTTGAGTCAGCGAGTGCTCACCGAGTCTTTTCCAATCGGAAAACTCGGTTGGGCCTCGCTGGTTTCTATTTGTTAATTAGTCGTCGGGTAAACTTTGTGTGTTTGCCAATCGGCGACGATTTCTCGCCTTGGTCGGCTCGTCCGATTTTTCGGAGAAGGGAAAAGGGAGAGTGTTGTTTTTTTCGATCACGCCACATAGACTCTTTGCTGTTTGCTTATAATAAAATTGCTCGTGGCGCCGGAGTTTCTATTTGCGCCGGCCGCTCTAATTTTTATAAGCAAAATGTTTTTTATGACCCGGAGATATCCGAGTTTGTTTGGAAAGTTGCTCGAAGTGTTTAAATAGTAAATTTTTCTTGCTCGTTATCATAAAGTTTCTGGTTATTACCAGGCGCGGTTTATTCTTTCGGGCGCCGATAATGATTTCCGTTTGCTCTCCTATCGTCTGGAGTCTAAGTTTCCAAACGATAGGAGACCCGTTTGAGTTATTTATTGCTTTTTATTATTTACAAAAAAATGGGTTTGCTATGCGTTGGCGCGTCGCAAGAAAAAGGGGACCGTGGAGTCTCCAGGACGTAACACCCCCCGCGTTAGACAAATGTTGGGGGTATCCAACATTTGCAAAAAAAAGGTGTCCCCTTCCTTGCGACGCCGTGAAATCTGGGGTCTCTGCAGGTAGTCGTGTCTCTCTCTCTTCCCTTGAAAAGGAGAAAGAATAAGTCGGCTCTCACTTAGCCGTCCCTTTTCCTTGTTCTTTTGTTTCAAATGTGTGGGTATACGTTTATATTTTATGCCCTTTTTTCTATTATCGAAATGTGCCGTGATACGTTTGCATGCTTTTCGTTTTTTTTTTTCGCTTAGTATAGTGGCCGTTATTACTACAACTTAGTCTAGGTTGTTTTGTGTATTAGAAACGTTCTATTAAATTCTATATTAGTTAATATTAATTGAAGGAATAGAAGTTATTATCGTGATCGTAGACTCAGCATCGTTGACGCTGGCGTAAGTTGTCGATTTTCCTTGGTTTTCGGTGGTGCTGGACACGGCCATTCCCCACCCCAGGTTGAGTAGGTTCTTGTCGGCTGTCCTATATCGTGTCATGCATCCATGACATTGGCTTGCTGAGCGGATTTTGACTATTGTCAGTCCACATGCGGTGCATTTCCGTTGACAGTAAAGGGAGGAGGTTTTGTGTACCAAATTATGAGGTGGCAGAATTATATATTCTTTCCGGTCCTCTTCGGTAGAGCTGAGGTAACACTTTTGGCATATCTTGTGGTTATTGATATAGCGCTGAAAGATTGATCCTGCTGCAGGAGTGACACACCGAAGTTACCTGCGGTAGTTACTCCTCGGGTAACAAATCTCTGGCATTTCTCTGCTGGTGGCTGAAGGTCGAAAGTGCTGTGCCTTTGCCATTTGGATGCTGTAATCGACGGTCAAGTAATTCACAAAATCAGGCTTAACTTTAGAATCAGATCCGGTTAGTTTCTAATACACAGGGACTTAATCTAATGGCGCAGCTCGCGGAACGAATCCGTTGAGTGCAATAAACCTTTGTCAGAAGAAGTTGTTTTTGTTGTATGAAGATTTATTATCGTTAAACTTATATATATAATAAAAACGTATTCGTGTGTATGTTCTTAAGGTTAAATGTTACTAGCTGATGGAATACTTATAGTCTACGTGCAGCACAAAACAAACAAAAAGAATGTATATTATTTTTCCTAGTTTGAAAAACAAGGAGAAAATCTAACTTAAGAGCTAAGTATAAAAGAAGATATAAGACGTAACCTAGTAATTAGTATAAATGAAGCTAAGAGCTAAGTATAAAAGAGAATATTTTGTGGTTTGTGTGTTTTTTTTTTCGCTTTTTTTGTATAATAGTAAAAATAATAATAATGACGTTGCGGTAAAGTCCGATCTAACCTAACCTTGATAGTGATCTATAATTTAGCCTAGTGATTAAGTAATGTTTAATCTTAGTTTAACGTACAGATTAATTAGTAATAAGCTATAGCTAGATGGCCTCACTTGTACGCTACTCGAGGTAGGTGTGGCAATAATTTGTATGTATGTATACGTATATGTATATGTATTTTATATAGCTTCTTTCCTTAATCTAGCTTGAAACACACGCGCACAAAAAAAGGTTTTTAAGCTAGTAACAGAATAAGGTATATCTAAGCGTTTATATCAGTTTGTTGTTCAACGCATGTCTCAGAGTGACGGTTGAGCGCCACTTTTCACTTCGGGCACGTCTCTAGCGTACTCGAAATCCTTGAGAACCGATCGCACATGCATGACTTTTCCTTCGTTCTGCATTCTCACCCTCAGGTCAATGAATGCTGCCTCTTCGCGAGCGGTTCCCTTGATGCGCATCCACCCCTGTTTACCCTCGCATGCCAGCTTCATCAGGAGGTTGGCTTCTTTTGGCCATACTGGCGCCTGGTCGCTGGGTGCGGTGTGGGCCAACGCGCAAGAAATCGCTTGCCATGGCACGTCGCGGAACCTGTTCTCAAGCGTGAACAAGTGGTGAACCTTGCGGAACATATTTGTTCCCCAATCTCTTAGTGCAACGGTAACTGATTCGTTCCCCAGGATGGTGGTAACTATTCCCCGCTGCCATGTTCCGTCATCGAGTTTGACGGCGTATATGTCGTTGACCTTTACTCGGTTCGGCCAACAAATTAAAAGGTTCCCTCGTCGTTGCATCCTTAGTTGGAGTTCCTCCAGCATCTCCTTGAATTCTACTCGACTATTCTCGAGGTGCACCCAAAAGTATGTTGGCGAGGCTACGTGGTGTATTTGCACGGCGAGGGATGAGCGCGTGAGTTGGCGTGTGTTGATGACGGGGATTTCCATTTCTCTCTATGAGGTGGCGAGAAAGCGGAAAAGAATATGTATATACATTTTTGTGGCGTATATATATGTGTTAGTTTACTCATTATTACTTTTATTGTTGTTTATTTATTTTTTTATTTTTTTTTGTTTGGTTATTGGTTATGGATTCTATTAAAAGTTGCGGGATTTAATGTCTTGTTTGCGCGGTATTATGTTTTCTTTATGGGGATTGAATTGAGAGCTCGGGTTGTTTTAGTCGCGTTCATTGAGTTTAAAAGAGTATGCTGACTCATGCGCCAAGAGGTTAGTTCTTACATGAGGCTGGGGTGTTTCGTCTTGAGATTCATGTTTTTGGCAGTTTATTGCTTTTGTTGACCCTGATTCGTTGCCTGAGTCGTTGGTTTCTCTGTTTCGGTGAGGTTTTCTAGTGCTGAGATGTAATAGTAGTTGTGTGAGTGAGTCCCACACGGCTCCGATTAAATGTAATGATCAGCCATACACGGTGTGTAATACGTATCCGTGAACGACGGTGTCTATGAGTAACTTTATGAGTCTGGCGATTAAGTAGACTCCGATTACTCCGGCACTTAAATTTCCAAACAGTAGGAATTTGTTCCATATCTTTTCCCATGTGAAAACGGCTATTTTTTCTATGTAGGCTTCGTCGATGAGGTTTGTGAATGATCCTTCATTCATGGTTGCCGGTTTGCCCATCATTCCTCTGGCAACAGTGTTTAGCACGGCAGGTCGCTGAGCGGGAAACATTATATGGTCTCTGAGTTCGGCTAGGTCGTTTTCCGTGTAAATTCCACTCGTTGCAAGCGCTCCTGGGCTGACGTACTTCCAGGTCGGTCTTGTCAAGGATTTTATTACGGTCGGAAGTAATGATTCGACCGGTTTTGGCGTGAGTTTGTACCATGCGTCTCCTAATAAATACATTGATGGAGCGAACNAATTGCAATTAATTTGCGTTTCTTCCCGCAATAGCACATGTGTCTGTGGAGTAAGATAATATGTCTGGTTTTCTCGTAGTACGGGCAACTGGTTATAGCATTCGTCGGTTCGAGCGATACGAACTTCGACAGGTACGCACTTCACTATGTGTATTATCTCTCCGGCTAATAAAGCCATATATCNAGGTCCCTTCATTAGATGATAGGCGAAGATATCCGGTGATTGCGTTGCGATTGCTAACGCATTCTGAAGCATCTTATATTCGAGATTGCATTGTTGATATAAAATGCTTCGATACAATTCATTGATTTGCGTTCGCATGTGCCTTTCTACGTACACAAATTTGGAATTCATGTACGCGAAAATGTACAGATTAGCTACTTGCGTCCGCCTTTTGAATACGTTGTTTCCTGGCGCGGTTTCGAAAATTATTAATTTCGGATGTTCGGTTCTGGTCAGTGTATATCCGCAAGTGACGTATTTATCCCCCTGCTGACAAGTGCAAAGAGAGTATCTTNAGTAGTGAGCGAATATACTTTTTGACCTTCTGTGTTTCAGGAGTCGATTATTTTATTGGCATATCCCTCGTACAATACGCCGTATGACGATAATTTACACAGATCGGTGGGTATGGGTTCCCAGTAGGTATCTCCTCCTTCGATATCCGTGCAATGAGTCATGCTCAATTCGCAACTCACGCCGGATCGCAGGTGTACGCGATTCGTGTTTATACGTACGTCGGCTTTGTAGTCTTGTAAAGTAATTTTTAAAGTTCCAAGCACTACTGCGTCCCCCCATGGGGGGAGGATAGCGGGGAGGATTCCGTAGGGATCCGAATATCCTCCCCGAAACACGTTCCGTTGTTGTTTACACTACCGGCGAGGGTTACGGACGCGATGCCGTCGAATTTGATTTTAATCCGGCGATATGTATGTTAGCTATTTCATAGGTCCCGTAGGTATGCATCCGTCGACAAGCGTCGCGTGAAACTTCTTGGATGTACGAATATTTTCCGTTATAAACGTCCATTGTATGGGAAAACATACCGCACTTCCTAATTGTCCGATCGATCTCTACTTTACACTGCAAGACCTTGACGGAATCGAAATCACCTATCTGGAGTAATTGAACGTAAACTTTAGTTGCGTTTACGCTCGGTAGTGGTATATCACATTCTTCAATGTTGATAAGCGACATCGTCGTAAAGTTTGCCGACGAAGATCCACAATCGTAGCCTATTATCGCTTGAACATTATACAGTGATATTATTAAAATTGTGATAGTAATTATGCCTTTGACCTGGTTCTCCATCTGAAATTCAAGTCAAGTTACCGATCCAGGTATTATGTGAGATTTTCTTAATCTATTAGAATGTACTATCCGGCTATTCTTTTTAATTCTTATTCTTATGTTATTTCTATTCAATACTTCTAAGACCTGGTGCGGTCCGGTGTATTGGTCTCCAAACTTGCCAGGTTTGGGCCCTTTTAATAAAAACACCTGATCTCCTGGCCGGAAAGTTTGCAGATTGATTTTCCGGTCGTAATATGTCTTAGATTTAGTCTTAGCTTCTATCACGTTTTCTCGTGCATTTTTTTGTATATTGTGTAGCTGAGTAACTAAACTTATCAAATATTCGTCGTAGCTTGCCAGTTTGTCACCAGGAGCTAAGGGTTCGCTGGAGGATACTCGTGCTATCTTACCGAAAACCAACTCGTACGGTGTGTGTCTCGTGGCCTCGTGTACGCTCGTATTGTAATTAAACATTGCGAGTCCTCCATCCACTTATCCCATTGGTTTTGCGCGTTCGCGTATTGTTTCAAATATTCGCCTAACGAGTGGTGAGATCGCTCTAGGGAGCCGTTTGATTGCGGGTGAAAGGCGGTTGTGCGAAATTTACGAATTCTAAATATTTTCGCTACCTTTTTCATTAGGTCGCTAATAAAATTCTTGCCTTGGTCGGTTAATATGGCTTTTGGCGCTCCTAATACGCAAATAAATCTGTCGACGAAAGCTTCTGCTATTGTTTCAGATGTTTGATTAGGCAGGGGTATCCCCATGCAAAATTTAGTTAATTGGTCTTGTAACGTTAATATGTACTCGTTTCCTTTGTCGGTTATAGGTAAAGACCCTACAATATCCATCGCGACCTTATCGAAGGATGAAGGAGTGTCTGTAATTACCATGGGTTGTTTAGTTTTGACTCTTAATAATTTCTTTAGTTGGCATTGTATAAACACTGTTGTATGTACCGCTGTACGTCTATTTTTAAGTTTTCCCAACAGTAGTTATGTTTTAATCTATTATATGTTTTGTTTACTCCGCGATGGCCTCCCGTGGGTGAACAATGGACTTCACCTGTTATTATGGATCGAAGATCTTTAGGCGGGTATTTAAGAGTTCCATTACAAATTATTAATTCTGTTGATGCATTTAAGAAGGTTAGTTGTAAATGAGGTTTTATGTCTGTCCACGGAACGTTATTAATGTATTCTGTTTTTGCGATGCTAAGTGTTTCTAGGTTTAATTTCTCGGTTAGGTCTCGCAAGTTTTTTATAGCTGTGGATATGTGGGTTAAGGTTACAGTAGGCCCTTCTCTTTATCTTTAAGGCCCTTCGCTAACAGGTAGAACTAAGTGATATCGGCTTCTGTATTTTATGGCTTTCGTTATTCCTAAGGGGAATTCCTGAGCGTGCCTAACTTGGGTAACTCGTTTCGCTCAAATAATTTTTGCGATCCATTGTCGAGTGGGTTCCCGTTAGTGTTTACAAAATACGCGACATTATTTTTTCGCAAAAATAATAATTCGCGGGATTCAATTATGTTATTATTTGTTAATTTGTTTTCTATAATGACAGGTTTATTTTTATTTTTCGCGAGTCCGGGTTTATTGTCTCCTGAGTCTCTGCTCTCTTCCTTCTCTTCTTCGCTACTTTCCTCGTCGTCTTCTGTATCGCTTCTTTCTTCTTTTTCCTTGTTCCTTCGTGTTTCTCTTTTGTCTGGTGGGTCGTTTCTTTCGCTAGATCTCTTGCTGTCCTGTTCTATTTGTTTCGCAGCCTGGCTACGCGTTAGTACTTTGTTGACAGCGGGTGGTGCGTGGATTTGCGCCTCCTCGACTATTATCTGTTTGTCTGGTTTGTTTAATTCTTCTTGCGTAAATGGAATGAAATCAGGGTTTTTGTTTAATTCGTAGCTCTCTGGTATGAGTTCTTCGGTGTTATCTTCGATGTCAGAATAACGCAGTTCGATTTCCTCGTCTCCCGACTCGTCCTCGTCACTTTCCTCTAGCCATCGTGAAATTTGATCTGCATCTTTTGGCTTGTAGGGATTTAATAATTTGTTATCTTTAATAGGCTGACACTTTGTTTCTTTGATATTCACAAGATTTCGCGACAAAGCATCGGCATTCACGTTGGTTTTGCCGGCTTTGTACACAACTTCGTAATCATATTCGGTTAATTTTAATCGCCATCGTAAAATTCGCATGTTAGCGTCTTGAGCGTTTTTAAACCACATTAAGGGTTTGTGATCTGTGACTAATGTGAATTTTCGTCCATACAAGTAAGGTCTGAAATGCTTGACGCAGTAAACTATTGCTAGTGCTTCTTTTTCGTAAGTGTCGTATTTTAATTCATTATCTGTCGAAGTTCGCGATGCATAAGCAATTGGTCTGTCTTTATTTATTTTGTCCTGTGATAGTATTCCGCCTATAGTTATTCCGGAAGCATCCGTGATTAGGATGAAAGGTTTAGAGAAATCAGGGTACTGAAGCACTGGTTTTTCGCACAGTTTCTGTTTTAAAATTTCAAAGGATTGATCTTGTGTTTCTTTCCATTCAAAGCGAGTATCGTTTTTTAATAAGTTGGTTAAAGGCTTTGCTAGTTTAAAGAAATTTGATATAAATCGTCTATAGTATTCGATTAATCCAAGAAATTGTTTAATGTTTTTCGGATTTTTGGGTTGAGGAAAATGTTTAACCGCTTCCAATTTTTTCGGTTCGGGCCTGACTCCATCTTTGCTAATTATATGGCCCAAATAATTTACTTCGGTTTTTAAGAACTCGCATTTGTCCGGTTGTAATTTTAAGTTAACCTGGCATAGTCGGTTTATCAAAGCGTCGTATTTTCTTTTGTGTTCCTCTAAGGTGGCTGCGTATATTACAATGTCGTCCATGTAAACAAACAGCTCTTGTCCTTGTAACCCCGACAAGACTATATCCATTACTCGCTGGAATGTTGCAGGAGCATTTTTAAGTCCGAGCGGCATTCTTTCGAACTCATAATGCCCAAACGGAGTCGTAAAGGCAGTTTTATAGCTGTCGGCAGGATCCATCTTTATCTGATGGAAGCTCAACGCTAAGTCTAACACAGAGAAATATTTAGCTCCTCCCAGTTCATCGAGAATATCGACGATATTAGGCAGTGGATACGCGTCACCGATTGTTTTTTCATTTAATGCTCTGAAATCTAACACCATTCTCCATCGTTTGTTTCCCTTAGAATCTTCCTTCTTAGGCATTATCCATATGGGCGTGTTATACGGCGACTGCGATGGCTTAATAATTCCACCATTTAACAATTCTTCTACTTAGCGAGTAATTTCCTCTTTATGGAGCTGAGGGAATCTGTATTGACGAGTGTTTATTGGTTGCTCATCCACGGTCTTTATGCTATGTTGCAAAACGTGTGTTGCTGTTAGTTGCTCTCCAGGAATGTGAAATCTATCCTGGCTGTTTTTTATTAATTCAATTACATTTTCTTTTTCTCGTTCGTTCAAATGATCGACGCGCAATAAATCAATAATTGATGACAATCTTTTCTCCTCAGGTGAGTTTTCATTATCTCCGCTTACTACTAAACAATTTTTGTCGGAAACAAATGCCTCAAGGGGGTCTTCTATTATTTCCGTCTTTCGAGTCGATTTTCTTTTTCTCATAAATTTGTCAATCATTTCTTGAGATTTACCATGCAGTGCTTCTGTTATTTTTGAGGACGGTTTCTTTTTGTTTAGATATTTTCGAGATTTGAGAGAGAGTTTCGGAACTATTGGGTTTGTTTTTCTTAATTTTACTAAAAGTTCTTCAGCAGTGACGTATTTTAATTCTTGTTTATCTTTTTCGTTTACTTTTTCTTTATTATATATCACAACCTTTGGAAATTTAATTTTTTCTAAGGAGGCAATATATACTTTTCCCTTTTAAATTTTTATTCAAAGAGGTCGACTTGCGTAGTGAGGTTTGGTAACTTTCCTCCTCGCAATCGACGGATTCAAAGGAACTCGGAGGAGCCTGGAAACTCCCCTCTTTGTGAGTTACGGGATTATTAATTACAGGTGAGGTTTGGTTACTTCCCCCACCAGGGATTTTAGGATAGGAGGTTTGGTATATTTCTTCTTCACAACTTGGAAATTCACTGCTGATTTCGTTAGATTCACGAATTTTATTTTCGTGTTCCTTATTTTCATTCTCTCTCTCGTTTTGCTTTGCGTTTTCGCGCATTTCCCCTTTTCGTATGTTTCTTTCATTATGTTGGTTTACGTCCTCAATGTTTTTGTTTTTATTTAGGGTTTTGTGGTCGATCGTATTTTCAGGCATGAATAGGAAAGGTTCTCTCAGCCCATCCTCGCCTATGCGGGAGGCCGTTTTTTGTACCTCCAGTAGTTCACTCAGAGATTTAAGGTACAACGTCGGCACTCGTACTTCGATTTCGTCGTCTAGCGTGTTTATGACATTTAATAAGCCCTTCCCGATACATTTTCTACTATAGTGTCCCCGAGATAAATTCCGTGTGTTAGTTTTAATCTCGGTATGTATCCGATTTTTACTTCGAGATTTCCAATTCTAACGTAAAATAGCGATTCCGATCTAGGCGCTATAACAACGGTTTTCGGCGAAAAGAATGGTATTTTAATTCCACCTACATCCAAATGTTCTCGCGCGTAATCTATCTTTGTGAGATTTCGGTTGAAAAAGTCGTTTCCCAAGATTCCGGATTGCGATATAGGAAAATCATCGGAAACGATATGAAAGATTACGGGTATATCGAATAAATTTAATGTGATTTCGCCGTATGTGTACACGGGGTAGCTATTTATTCCGCTCAACTTTAAAATGCTCGATCTATTAATTTTTACATCGTCAGGAACAAAATTCTCTTTAATGACATTGGGTCCGGAACTGGTGTCTAATAATAACGTTGTGTGCGGGATGGAATCGGCTAGTTTAACCCGAACAGTAGGCAAACGGCCATGCTTATCAAGATTTATGGTTACTGGGCGTATATCTGGTTCGGGTTTGTTTACGTGGATGTTAGACTGGTCGGCGTCGCTGGGTGTGAACCTCGTTCGGTCCCCTGTGACACACCCGGCTTCGAGGGGCCGTTGAAGTTTCCCGGATTATTTCTGCGGTTGTTACTTGCGATTCGCAACTCGCAGTTCTCAAGAAAATGCCCCGGTTCTTTGCAATATCGACAAAAAGAACCGCTGTTTGATTGTAGCTGTTTTGCGCGGCAGTCTTTCGCGGTGTGACCGTTTTTATCGCAAATTTGACAAACTAGTCTCGATTGCCGTAAAGTATCGCGTTGTTCGTTTTGTTTCCGCCAGCAATTAGTCGCGGAGTGTCCGGCCTTGTCACACCACTGGCAAATTACAGATGGTTTATTACCTGCGGTTTTATTACCTGCCCGACATTCTTTTGCGCTGTGGCCGGTTTTTGAGCATAGTTGACAAGCAACGCGATTTTCTTGAACTACATTTATGTCTCGTCGCGCGCGCGGTTCGCGGAGGTAACACTTATCGGCGCTATGTCCGCGTTTTTTGCAAATTTGGCATATTAAAATCTCGGGCCCTAAATCGGTGCGTTTTGATTTGGAATTTTGGGAAAACAGCCCGAGTTTTCGGCAGCTGTGTGACCCTCTTTGTAACAAATCTGGCAAGTTTTTCGTTCTGTGGCTTGTGCGTTGTTAGCACTTTGGGTTATGCGGTTTCCCTGACGTATCTCGTTTATGGCACGGAACTCTCTTTCTATGCGGAGGGCATCGGCTACTGTCCCGTCCACATCTAAGGTACGAGANATTCTTTGCTCGATCTCTGGTTTTAATCCGCGTATAAAGCATTTACACATATCTCTTTCTAGCTCCGCTTTGATATTTCCGTCACGCGATTTTTCTCTCGACCCCTGATATGCTTCTAGTATTTGTTTCCCTAGCATTTTGACTCTATTGGCATACGTGACCACGTCTTCGTTATTTTTCTGATAAACGCAACCTAACCTAACTCCCCTTGCAATTGATATATGTTTTTAGATGCCCCGTATACTTGTTTCAAAAACTTCGTTAATTGAGCGATGGTATCGAAGTCATGACCTTGAATGGTGCGCCGCGCTTCGCCTACTACGCATGTTCTTATGACTTTTGTAAATTGTGATTCGGCTTCCTTTGGATTATGCCTCTTCGCACCCTTCAATAAAATAATTTAACGGAATGTTCGTCCCGTCAAAGAAGGGTACGGCTTCTACCGCGTATTTTAAAGTGGCGAAATGATTTGGTTGAGCCATAGTTTCGACTTCAGTATCGTTTAAATTTAGCACCTCGTTTTTTAGGTCGTGTAATGCTAGCGTAAAGCTACCAAAATAGTCGGCAGGCAGGGTATCGAAGCCGACGACGGTTTGATTAATGATAATGTCGCTAAATTTCGAGGTTGGCTGTATCGGCGTACGAGGTAAAGTTGCGGAGGTGGCAAATGGATCACGTATGGTTTCGCTGAGGGAAGGAGGCAAAGGGCCGTATGTTCTGGCGTTGAGGTAGCTGCGGGTGTTGAGAATTTTTTTCGCGGTTTTGGTTCGATCGCGGCGTTATAGGCTTTATTAAATTCGTCTTTATCAGACGTAGACCTCGTGGTCATCCCGACATCTCAAAGATCGCACTTTCAATCCCGGACGAGCCCCCAATTTTACGCAGTTCTGTTACGTCCTGACCCACGGTTACGGTCGGGCTATGGTGGAGTAACAGAGAGCTGTCGTTTCTCTGTCTCCGCACAGCAGGTTGGCGATTCCGCTGCGACAGAGTCGAGCGAGTTTGTGTGCTCTCACGGACAGGTCAACGGCGTATGCCGATCTTACTCTATCCTATGAGGCCCCGTTTGTCGGTCTTTTTTTAAGTCTAGAGATTTAACTCTACGAACTAAGGACGAGACCGTGCGATCAATTGAGGATGTGGATGATGAGAAGTCGTCTTAATTAAAAGGAAAAGATTATAAAATGTACAATATTAATTTATTCATTTAAGGTGTTTACTGTTACAAATTTTTTGTGTTAGGTGTGTTGTCGTGTGGATGGATGTGATGTCGCGAATTTTACAATAAGTCGGAGGGTCATCGCTCGGAGGCTAGAGAGAGGGAACATATATATATATATGTCAAATGGCTATTTTAACGACACAAAAAATCTGAATATTTTATTGTATACATAAGAGTACATTAGTCCTCTGACATATACATTACTTTTACTTTTTAGATAAGATGCACTGATTCATATGTATAAAAAGGTAAGTATATTTTGGCTAGTACAGCGACAGTACAAAATCGTGTATGTACAGTACACCATTTGGCTATTATAACGTCATCATATTTTCTATGAACCGGTTAGTGTAACGACATTTTACAGTAATATACTCAAAAAATGTTTGTAGAATAACGTGCATCGACTAAAAGCAATTGTTACACTATTCTTTAATATTTTCAGAATTTATCAAAGGACATTCTTTACTCTTTTATTTATCTTTCTTGTTGTCCTATTGTCAAACAAATTACATCAAATAAGTATTATAATTTTATAATATCGTGATAAAAGATGCGGTTATAGTTTTTATTGTCAGTTCTTTTTTTTTCAGATATAACTAAAAAAAAATTAATTTTCAAACAAAAAAGTAAAAGAAGATATAAATTAAAATGTTTTAAATTATATAAAAAACAATTTTACAAATGTTCACTTAATGATTATGAGATTAATGTAAAGAAATACATCACAATGTAAAGCTTTTTTACGAGACGTTTTCAAAAAATGATAGAAAAATATTTACAATAAGGTTTATAAATACATTTTACAAATACAGTTTACAAAAGAACAAGAATAAGAACATATTTATAATGATATAATACATTTATTTAAAAATATAAAAAACAGATCATGACTTCCCCGATAGCCAAATGATAGCACTATGCCAGTAGTATGCACGCAGGTTTAATCAGCACTTCGCAGCAGATTCCAATCAGCTGTGTCATCATAGTAAGTGAATTATATAGGTACGATACGTAAAGAAAACAACACAGCAAAAATATAGAAATAAATGAAGAATGAAATGACAATAACACGTTATGCTTCAAATCTGCTACATTTTTTGAGCAAGTTTTGCTTGATTGATGCAATAATATTTGCATCACGGCATGACACATTTATATTCTCTTTTTTTCTGTTTTCTTGTCGGCACTAGTTGAAATAACAGATTATGTTTGAATGCTGACTACATTGTACTAGCATAATGTGTTATTGCAGACTTTGCAAAATATGCTCACTCAGTCTTGGTTATCTGGGTTATTTCTTATTATTCTTTTTATGAGCAAATAATAACTTTGGTTTTATACTTTGTTGTATATTTTTTTGTAATTAGTTTGTATACACAAGTAATTTACAGAAATTTGATTATATAGACTTTCTGGTAGGTTAAGTTACGTTTATGAATGGAGAATGCAATATGGAAAAATAGAATTAGCAATAAAATGCATATACTACCATTGTCTTATATGAATTACACAAAATAACAAAATATCTCATGTCTCACATACAACAACAACATGAATAAAAAATGTTTAATACTAAAGAATAGTGAAATATATACCTTTTACTAATTGTTTTATTTTAATTATTTTATGTAATATGTAATATAATATATGCGCAAACTGATGCAAAAAATATGTTTTTTCCAAAACAATACAAATGACTAAAGGTTACAATACGCATAAGCATGCTGACTGGCTTTAAATCGTGTGGCAAAGAAAGCAANTTCTTTTTTTCTCATCTTCTATTAATTTATTATTAATATATTAGTTATTTTTCTTTGATTGGATGGCTAATTGACTTATGCTATTTATTACGATCGAAAAAATACTGTTGTAGTACACGAAACCTATTTTCTTTTTTTGCCAGGGACAATAGAATGCCGGATACACATATTTATCTACAAATAATCNTTCTTAAACTATAACTTAAAACAACTAAAGTTTACAATATTTAAATAGTTTCCAATGTTTTGTAATACTACGATACTAACATAAGAAGCAATAATGCATGTACTATTTTTATCATAAAAATGTCTAAATGATACTTATAATTTATATATTGTGAAATAACCTGAACATATGTAACATTACAAAATGTATATGTAACATTACAAACGTTTTGTCTTATGTATGAAAAATTACTCTCATTAATTAACATTATTTTACTTATATCTTTTCTAGAAATCAAATAAAAGATAAATAAAACAAGAAAAAGAAGAAACTTTTACATAGTATATACCAGGAAATAAAAATATGGATAAATTTGCATATTAAAGGCGATCGATTTCAATGACCTTAACATATATTGTCAACGTGACTGTTCTGAGTAACAAT
>NW_018022124.1:0-6938 GCF_002006095.1 Pseudomyrmex gracilis
TAAACATTTATTATATTTTATTAGATTAACTACATTTAAACATCTAAATTCTTTTAATTGTAATTCAATAATATAATTTAATAATGTCATTTTATAATTTCGTTACCGAATTTGTAATTATTGTACAGCACACTGAGGAAGACTTAAAACAAAAGTCAAAACGTTTGTTAAATAACATCAATTTACAATACATCTGCAATACATCCAGCAACTAGTTCAGTAACGCCTATTTTATTCAACACATTTTGATTTTGCAACTGAACCTGAGGTCACAATTGTCAACACACCATTATATATATTTTAACTTTATGAAGTAAAAAATTAAATTTTATGAAGTAATAAATTACGGTAAATATTGACAATAACAGACTATCTTCCGATCAACTTGAGCTTCACATTGTCAAGGATATTGTCCTGAGTAACATGCAAAAACTTTTAGCTGTCGCTTGTTTATAATACAGTTATAGACAAAAAAAGTTTCATAAATAACTTTTTTTTCGACATTATATATATTTTTTTCATGTTGTAAATGTGTAGGCAGGAGAGCTACGCCCTTCCCCTTGCTCCCCCCTTCAAGAAAAAATAAAGAATTATTTTATGCAAGGTTATATATATGTAATATTCAACAATAAAACATCATAAACAAAAGGTAATATGTACGCAACACATGATAAGCTCAGGGGGGTGCAGGGGAGGAGCGCAGCCCCCCTGCCTACACGCTTACAACGTGAAGAAAATGTCCATAATGTCGAAAAAAAATTTATTTATGAAATTTTTGTTTGTAACTTTTTTAGAAACAATCAGCAATGGCTAAAACCTTTTGCATATCACTCAGGATAATGTTCTTGACAACATATATGAAGCTCAAATAGATCGGAGGTTGACCTGTTATTATCAATATTAATAAATTTTTAATAAACAACGAGCGACGGCTAAAATTTTTTGTATGTTATTCAGGACAATGTCCTTGATAACATATGTGAAGCTCAAGTTGATCGGAAGGTGGTCCGTTATTGTCAATATTTACCTTTAAATTACAAATTGATTTAATACTACAAAAACTTCTTTTTCTACAAGACTTGTTTTACAAAATTACATAATGCTACAAAATACAAAATGTGTGATATCTCTAAAAACTTACCTTTTCAAAAAAAGGTAAAAAGAAGCGCCAGGTACACGCACAACACGTAATTTTTTTTATATACTACAAAACATTCTTTTTCTAAAATCCTTTTACAACAGAAGTGATATCCAACTGTAGCGTAAATTGTCGGTTGTTTTATAATTATAATATACTACAAAATCTATTCTACAAAAGAAGTGCTATATAACTACTACAAATTTATCTACAAAATTTATTCTACAAAAGACGTGATACATAATATAATAATAATAAAGTATTAACGCCAAATGAAAAATTTCATATAATTAAAAGTCAGACTTCTGCACGTGTCTGATAAACATATGTTAATTCATTATTTGAGGTGCAGCCGCGCCAAGTTGTTTTGCATTAAATATTTTTTATTAAAGAAACTTTTTTCTTTTGTTCCATTTCTGTGTTCTAGTAAATGTTTTTGTAAATAATCACGGTAAATACAGGTTTGATGGGTTACTTGTTAGTTTCATTAACAAATCGTTTTGTTATTTATAACACCGAGTACTTTGGATATAAAACGTGATCTATAAAGTATATATAAGTTTCTGATTTTTTACACAAATACTTTTTAATTATATGAAGTTTTTTATTTGGCGTTACTACTTTATTATTATTATATTATGTATCACATCTTTTGTAGAATAAGTTTTTATGTAACACCAGACAGAAAACTGAGAGCGACTATCCTATTGTAATTTCTTACGACGAGTTTAGCCGCTGGTTTTAGCGACATATCCATAAAAGTGGATCTCAAAGGCCGTTCTATGTTAAATGCAAGTCGCAGGTCTCGTGGAATTGATCAATCACGTTGGTCGATTGGCTGATTTGACTATGCAATTAGTCAATTCCACGAGACCTGCGAGACTTGCGTTTAATGCAGAACGGCCTTTGAGATCCACCTTTGTAGATAAGGCGCTAAATCTAGCAGCTGAAACCGTCGTAAGAAAGTACAATAAGATGGTCGCTCTCAGTCTTCTTTCTGATAATACTACTTTATATTGCTAATAAAACTGAAATGCTGTCAAGCAGCTAAAATTTGTTTTAATATTTAAGCTGCTTTTACATAAAGCGTAGGGTTCTCCGCATAAACTCTTTCGTAACCCGTTACGTTACGTTAAGTAGTGGCCATAAACTTGGATTTGTACACAGAGAGAACGGTTTCTTTAAATTTAACAAATTTGGTTAAATCCAAACAAATTATTTCATTGAAATAGTCCAAACGACCTTGATTTTGAACTAAACATTCCGATTGTTTGAATTTCAAAGTATTTTGGTAAGTTAAATAAACCTAAAACTTCAATAAAAAAAAAACTTTTTTGCGGCTTGCGCTCTCACACAATTTCGAGATTTTACTCGAAGTAATTTTTGGAGGTCCGATTCAGCTTGCCAATCAACCGAAGAACTCAATTAAAAGAGACTGGACCTGAAAAAATCCTAAGGTGATAGCGGGATTCAAACTCGAGACGCATCCGTTGTATTCGCAACCTCTGCACTCAGTCCGCAAGACTACCTGTTCCTTACTAAAATGTGATTATTTTTATATACTTATTCTCAAGCTATCCTATACGCATTTTATTTATTATTTCTTTAAATTATTATTTTATTGAAAATATTGCAGTGTAATGTACCCTTGCAACAGTGGATAAAAATATTTCTCTCTTATTATTATTAATTACACAGGCCCACAAAAAAACTTTTTTTTCTGCGCCGTGAATGGTAAAATATTGGCGCCGCCAATATGATATTCCCGTATATTTTTTTCCGCTGAACACGAATCCGCAACTCGTTTATCTCGTACACGTCCGTAAAAACCTGACACAATCTCAAGCTACTACAAACACACATGATTGTATTGGTAACGCTGATGCCTATTGCTATGTTTGTGGAGATTTTAAATTAAAAAAGAACTTGAAAAAGTTTTCCGTAAATTTGCAAGCAATATATCAGCAATGCTTTGGCTGTGAAGTGAGTCGAGAGGATCATGATTGGTTACCATCAGCTATCTGCAGTGGTTGCAAAACAATGTTAGATCGGCACGACACCAAAGAGGTCAAGTTCTTACGCCCAACAATGTGGCAAGAGCCCAAAAGTAAGGATGACTGCTATTTTTGCATGACGAACACTGTAGGTTTCAATTCATCAAATTTAAGCAAAATAAAGTATGCAGAAGTGTCAAGCGTTACAAATGCATCTATAAAGTCTGAAGATCGTAGAAAAGAAGACATAGCCCAAAAGTAAGGATGACTGCTATTTTTGCATGACGAACACTGTAGGTTTCAATTCATCAAATTTAAGCAAAATAAAATATGCAGAAGTGTCAAGCGTTACAAAAGCATCTATAAAGTCTGAAGATCGTAGAAAAGAAGACATTGGGTTTTAGGGTTAAAGGGTTATGGAGTTACTGAATTGAGGGGTAATGGCGTTAAGGAGTTATTGGATTGTGGGTATGGTTTTGGGGATGATTCGATTGAGAAAGTTATGTTTTTGTTGGTTTTCATGCGTTTTGATGTTTTTTGAGGTTAGGAAAAAATCCCGACGTGTACGAGATAAACGGGTTGCGGATTCGTGTTCAGCGGGAAAAAATACATGGGAATATTATACTGGCATTCATGGCGCAAAAAAAGAAGTTTTTTTGTGGGCCTGTGTTATTTATTATTCTTCTTATAATTTAAAGTACATTTTTACAACGCGAAAATTTTTGTCTCAAACAATGCTATATAAATATATTTAAATCAAATATATTTTATGTTATATTTATGTTACAAAATGATTTTTTTCATTAAATAATGCTTATTTAAACTAAATATAAAATGTTATTTTGTTGAAATAAATTATTTCAAACATTTGTAGTGTTTCCGTCAAATAATTTGATTTATTTTAACGTAACAATATAATTTTTATTCAACAAAATTGTTGTTTGGTATAAAATTATGTTGTTTGAATGCAACAAATATGAGACAAACAAATCGGATTATTAAATTTAAAGAAACAGTTCTCTCTGTGTACGTAACTTTATTCAATGCACAAACAAAATTAACGTATCACGTTTATGCTACATTAAGTCAATTTTGTTTGTGCGTTAAATAAACCATTCTGACTTTACATCCGTCTCGGATGTTTCTAAAACAAAATGACCCTTAAAAACAGAATAATTGCTTATCACCACTTAAAACTAATAGTATACATAACTATGACTAATATTATGTAATTTCTAAGCTAGTGGTTTTACAGTATAAATTTATATGATCTAAATTTTAATTACAACTTCTAATTTTAATCAATTAGTTTAGCGCAATGTTTGATCCAGGGTTTTAATCGATCTGACGACAAAATCGTATTATATGTCTTAGAGGTTAAGTTAAAATCTGAGATATTTTTTACAACGTATCTGTTTTTGTTTAACATTTTGTCATTTTTAACACTTTTTGTTAATTTATACGCTGGCCAAAATGCGTGACGAAAATAGTAAATATCAACACTTCTACAGAAGACATTTTCCAACGTTCTTCAAATTCATCAAGACATATTTTGGCAAGTCATCTAAAATTCTTATAAAAAAATGGATTGCTTTTAAATACCACGTTATCAAAAACCAGTTACACGTCTATCTTCTTTGATCTTGTATCCGTCTAAATTTGATGCCCAAACATATATCAAACATTAAATTTTCAATATTTTCCTATTTCAAAAATGTCAATAAAATGACACATGTTAAAGAATTTTCAAAGAAAATTAATCACATTAGAACTTAAGTCTTAACAATAAATATAGAGTATTAATCTTATTTACCAATTATTGATAAAATTCTTTAACTTTCAAATTTCATATATTGACTTACTATGTTTACCTGACCTGACAACCGTTAATATATTTTGACTCTCAGTTTGTACTAAAAATTCGAACATGACACACACATAATTTAATCGCCGCAAACTTTACAGTTTAGAAGTGTATATTAGTGCGTTTTTCTTTATTCTATTTATTTGTACATGTTACTCTGTGGTCATTATCAAAAGTAATCAATATTTATGTAAAATTAAAATAATTGTATTACAGTCTTGCTACTAAAAATGACTAAATAAACAATCGAAATGTTTGGCTTCAACATTGAATAAATTTTTTTATATTGCACAACATCCTGTGAGGAGTTGTTTTTGTCTTTTTTAGTTGTGTTTAGTTGGAATGGATGGCAGCACTGGTAGTGTAGTCATTTTTCCCCCATGAGCGTTGAGCCATCTAAGTTTTTTTTTGTTCTGTGCCCTTTGTCCAAAAGTGCAGGATGGCTGTATCACATCAAGGCTCTGTATAAGAACACAGATAATATATTCCATATCAAACTACAATCAGGGATTACATTTATTAACCGGCCCCGAATCCCAACACATCCTGCAATATTGGTTCATACTCGCCTAGTCACTACACACATAAAAAAAGAAATTTCAGATTTTAAGGAAAAGTATGCGAATTTATCCTCATTATGGGAAAATGTTCAGAAGAAGTGAAATGAAATTAATATAGAACAATGCAGAAATCTCGTAGAAAGTATGCTCAGAAGTAAAGCCGTTATTAACGCCAAGGGCGGACACACAAAATATTAATTTTCATTTGATGTCAAATCACATTTTTGATCAAATTCGATATTATATTTTTTGTTATATTATTGTTCTAATAAATATTTGTTTCTCAATATATTTTGAGTCCTTTTAATTCAATAACAATACAAACTATATATTAAATAAGTTCTCAAAAATATATACTCAACGATTATATTTTAATTTAATAAAATGTATATTAAAGGAAAGCATTTAATCAATTTTGTGAGTCACTGTATGTGTTACATACAAATACATGTAGCATTCAGCACAAAGTTCACTGTTTTGTTTTAGTGTTTTTGCTCGAACAGTGTGTTACGTAGTTCTATACGAAACGGTTATACTTTCTAAAATTTCAATATGCATGTTCCTCGCTTCTCGTAGAAATTATACGAGTAGAACAGGACCCTGCGGAGAACTGGTCCCCTTACAGGAGGGCCCATTATCAAATAACAAAATGGGTTAGTTGATAGTGAAGCCCTCCCGCAGGAGGAGCCCGTCTCCACAAGTATACTTTTTACCCAAAAAGAGGAAGCAGGCTCCCCCTGCGGAGTGGCTTCATTATCAAATAGCCTATTTTATTTTTTGATAATGGGCCTCCTCGTAGGGGGGACCTGCTCCACGCGTTTACTTTCCACACAAAGCAAGGTTCCACATCCACGATGCGCATCGCTTGTCAATGTACACTATTATAGCAGAAATCAGTTAAATTTTTTAGAAAAGAAAAAGAAGACAAATACGTTATGACTATCTTCTGCTTATACGTGTACACTACTGTATGATATGAACAAAATATTTACTTTTCAAATGTATACGGTGTGAAACAAGGTTTTATTTATGAAACTTTTTTTGTGTATAATTTTTTAATAAACAATGAGTAACAAATAAAATTTTGTGGAACGTACTCTGGAGAATGATTATTATAATATATGTCAAAGTCAAAGCAATCGGAAGGGGCTATCCTATTAAATACATTTATCATAAATAATATAATAATATATGGCAGCTAAGACAATTTTATTTATTATTGGCTGTATTGGCACAAGTTTTTATACTTACATATATATATATATATATATATATATATATATATATACAGGGTGCGTCGCCAAAATCCGGACAAATTTCAATTTGATATTCCCTCCGTTCAGTACCATTGGCAGATGTCGCGATTGGCATTCAAATAGCTT
>NW_018022124.1:8013-24823 GCF_002006095.1 Pseudomyrmex gracilis
ATTGTGACGTGGTAGTCGCGCCGCTCCTCCCTCGCCACAAAAGGCTCTCATGATCGCGGGAGTCCGGGGGTGCGAACCGTCTGGGAAGCGCCAAGATCCTCCAGGGCTTGCTTGCGTGCGTTAGATTTAATTGCTTATTCGTATTATTTTTTTTGTATGCTCTTGGCGCCTCACCACATCGAGAACACACTACTGGAGGAGATATCAGGAACCAACGATTCTGGGTAAAGGCGAGAGTAAACGAGAGAGAAGGGTGTGCGTGGAGTCGCAGCTAGGCACTCGCACGACGACCAGAGGAGTGAGTCTCCGGAAATAAGCGGCGAGAAAGGGGACAACGCGGAGGACAGCGAACCTTGGCGCTGAGAAGCCGAGGAAGCGAGGCGAACACCCGACGAAGGAATCAGCTTTAACTTTCCCTTTCACCTCGGAAAGGCCTGCTGCACACCCCGCTGCTAACCTGCAACTACGACCCTGCTACGCTACTGCATGCTGCATCGCTAGCGCATCTGCGGAATTCTGCGCTTGAACATATCCGCTGCTTACATTTTCGCTAGTAAGGGCCCGGTGCTCGCTTTGAATTTCGCGGCCGCGAGTCCTGCCGCCGAGCGCGAGCATCGCGTCGCGTGTAGCGCCCCTCGCGACCTGATTGGTCGCCGCGATCTACCCTACGCGATCCTAGCGCGCTCAAACGCATCGACCCCGAATCGATCTCGATCCTCTCTCTCTTGGTCGCAATCTACCGAACCGGACGGACGCACCGACGACACTCCCGACGATCGATTGATCGAGAAGCCTTTTCGAGCTATTGACTTGGATGGAGAAGGACGACGACGTACGGTGAGGTGTCCTCGTTACTTTGTGAGCCACGAATCCGCGTTACTCGAGTCTCGTGTCAAGGCTAGTCGCTAAATTTCGCGTTTGGATATCGGCAAGGACATAACCTTCGCCATAGTTTTGGGATTTTCGGCAGCGGCTAGAATCGGATTCCACGGGGCTTCGTGGTGATAATTCGTAGGTTTAAGTGCGTGTCGCGTAATTACTCTGTTGAGTAGCTCAAGCCCTGGAGTTCCGGTAAAGCGCCAAGCAGCATTTTCGTATTCCCTTACGTCTCGCGTGCACAAGTAAGTGTTGAGTGTATCGTTTCGCTATCGTCATATTTCGCACAGGTATCGTACCGATCCGCGTACCGAATATCGTACCAAAAATCGTATTCCGAAACTAACGCTATCGTAACGTGCTGCGTCCTGCGTAATAATCTCAGCCTATTTTTCACCTGCTGCTGCATTACTCTTTCACTCTATCCTATCGTACCGCTATCACATTCTATACGGCATCTTGGTGTGGATTTTCCCGAGTGACCTGCCGAAAGCGAGAGGTGAGCGATTCGGAGGAGCTGGAACAGGAACATTTCGTACCGTTATCATAGCAAATATAAGAGATCTATCGTACCGCACACGGGGATCTCTCGGATCGGGGAGCACCTAGCTCTCGTTCCGGGAAACCAGCTCTTTCGACGTCGTGATCGCTTTGCTTAGGCGTGCTCCTTGGCACGTGCATGCTGCGTGATAATTGATTGCTTAAATACACGGTGACCGGGGGCGGGAATTCGGCGAGAGCTTGGCGCCGTGCCTGGCGTAAGCCTGACCAGCTCCTGCGAAATCAAGTAAGTCCCGTGGCGTAGATATTACGCCTAGCGACCTGTCTAGTGATACTTGCATGAGTTGGCTAGATTAATCCATTCTACCGTTTCCAGCTTAAAGAATGCTTTGAGTAACACGCTTGTTCCCTTGTTTATTATACCGCCTAGAGTGTATAGCGTAAGTGAAGTCAGCGCGACGACATAACGTATTTGATATCACGAGTCGATATCCGAAATTGGTCTTGCGATAGATCACGTCTGTTAAAAGTGTCTTGTTAATTGTTCTTATATTTCTGNATTTTCTTTTATTTTTCATTCTTTTGTAATTACTGCCGCCGCGACAAAGCGATCTCGCCGTATCCTACCGGTGAACTTTATTTTGTATTTTTTTTTTTGTTATTTTCGCTAAGTTGTCTCTTATTCCGCGGCGTTATATTAAATTGTTTATTTCTTTCTCTCTATCTGCAGTGTGGTTGATTACGATCCTAATCCGAGATTCGCTTGGGACAGCCGTGTTTATTTATCATCCGACCCACCCCCTCTCCGTTGCAATTAGAGCTAGTCGGCCCATTGTGTTGAGCGACGCATATTTTGACGCGAGTACGCGTCTGGCGCCCAAAATTATATCTAAGAATTCGTCGGCTCGGTACAATGTGTGGTTGCTCGGTTTGACACCCTTTTCTCTCCTGCTGATCTAGACGTTTCCTATCTCGCGGACATCCGTCCGTGTCCCGATCTCGTATCTTTCCGTTTCGGGCGGGACGACGCGGGAATTTCGTAACATCAGAGAAAAACGTCACAACATATATATATATTTATATAATTTTATTTTATTTTATATATATATATTGTGACGTGACGCCTTTTCGACGCCCGTCACAGTGTAATTAGCACGGCCAGAGAGGAGGACGGTAGGCTCGCGTCTCTCACGCTTTGGAGAGAGCGACCTATCTTTGTTGCGTGGTGCACCTAGGTGCACCGATTTTGCGTTGTTGATGCGTTCTACACCGACTTTGAGTACCGTGCGCCGACGGACGCAAGCGAATATTTCGCGCGTATTATCAAGTATTGGCCATTTTATTTTAACGTGAATTGCGTTGCGTAAGCCGCAGGGCGGCGTATCGTTTTGTGTGTCTGTGCCGTTTTGTTTTAGCGACTATAAAAAAACTCATTATGCATCGGCGTTAACCAAAAACGAAGAAGGTAAAAAGACAGCTAAGCAAGAGCGTACGACGTGGAGAGCTGAGTGGCGAGAAGAAATCGGTTATTGCATTCAGGGCGAGAGGATGAAGCGCAACCCGGACTAAGTGAAGGAAGTCGAGATCCGGCTAGAGCGCACGACGTGCCAACTCGAGGGGTGGAAGATCAGCCTTGCAAAGCTGGAGAAAATTCTTCACAGGAGTCGAGTGGCGAGGGCCCGGCGCGGCTGCATAGCCGCCCTTGGCAGGATAACGCAGATCTACGCTTGTAACGATCGATCACCGCGTCACGCGCCGCGCCACCTCATTGGCTACTTAACATACTGCGCGATCTGCCGTACGAAAGGAAATCTATGCGGTAGCGTTTAGCGATCACTGTTACGCGTACCGTTGTTGAGGCGTGAGCCACCGGGGGTAACCTCTTCGAAAGTCTTTCTGCCGCGGTAAAGTGCCGTTTGGAGGCAAGGGCCGATCACCAGTCACTCGAGGAAAACCCGAGACCGTGATATCCGGTGGAGGAGACGATATGGTTGCCGAGTAAGATCCGAGGCTAGCTGTCGACGCCGGTAAGTGCCGCTAAGTTTCTCACCCCCGCAACTGCGTGTCGCGTCTTGATATTGCCGATGTACCGCTCCGGTGATTCGAATTCCGTCGTTTAGTGCCGCGGATTCGACACGGAGGTAATTGTAAGGAGCGTTATGTAAGAGCAAAAAATGGTTCAGGACTATTCAATTCAGATTTACTCTTTCTATCTACCTATAAGAGATACTAAAGTAATTGCCGGACACCCTGTATATATACTGTATATATAAGTATACTGCGTAATGAAAAAAATAGATTAATTTAAATAATTATCAACGTGTGCAACAACTTTTAGAAAAAGATTGTTTTCCAAGGATGTACTTTTGCAAAGGTATTGTCTTAATCAAATTTTAATATTAATCAAATTTTATCAGTTTTATTATTTTAATCAGATTTTTTTGCGATATTAAGTTTTTAAAAAAAATTGTATTATTGTAATTATTAGTAAAATATGCGTAGGTCTCCTCGCGCAATGTCGGCGGAATATATCTTTCCCCGACTTTATTTTATGGACCAACAAGGCCACGTTTACGCCAAATGGCGTTTTTAATTCAAAAACTTATTTATACTAAGCGGAAGAAAACCCACATGCTATTCGTGCCGGTGTTTTTCACTATTGGTGAGCTATTAATGTATGGGCGGGAATAATTGCGAATCAAGTAGTGAGTAACGGTAAAATAAAATCGTATTAAAAAAGAAATTTTTTGTTACCGTAATGTTATGGTTGTTAAAAATTTTCAGATTGGTCGGCTTTTTCTGCCACCGCGTTTAAATGAGAGGAGATTTACGCGAATTTTTTGGAACATGAAGTGCCAGTACTCCTTGAACAAGTGCTTCTTCGCGTGCAAAAATTTGATTTATCAACACGACGGAGCTCTTGCGCACTTCTCTCGACAAGTTCGCGTAACATTAAACGCGCGTTATCCGGAAAAGTAGATAGGTCGTGGTGGCCCAATCACCTGGTCGGCACGGTCGCCAGATTTAAACGTATTAGACTTTTTTTTATAGGAATATATTAAAAATTTGGTAGAATATCGGCGTAATGGTACACAAAATGAAGTACGTGAAGCTATAGTTGCGGCCTTTGGTACTATTACGCCAGAAATGGCGCATCGTGCGACGCGCAACATTGTTCAAAGAACCGAACTCTGTATATAAGAAGGAGGACGGCACTTTAAACAATTTTTGACTTAAATAATGAGAGTGGATTAGGCTTCTCAGGGAAACCTCTTAAAAAAAACGTACTGTACTATCTATCGCAAATGACAAACTAGTCTTTCGCGCGGACGCGCCGTTGTGGTAGAATGGGAGGAGCTAATAGAATAGCATGTGCATCTATACATAAACAATATATAAGCTGCGTTCGGGGAGCGCGCTATCCGTGAAAAAGACTAGGCTGTCCTTACGCTCCCCTTACGCTGGATGCGTGCTGATTAGCGGATCTTTATTAATTCATATCTCGTTAAGTATTGCGAATCTTCCAAAGTGATATAGGACTTTTTGTCTTAGAATAACCCCATCTTTTTGCCTACAAACGGTTAGACGATAAGTATGGACACCATGTATATACAATACAATATTTTTCTAATTTTAATTTATATATTGTTTTACATGTAATAGCAATAAAAATAAAAGTAGATAGTGAAAATGAATAAATGTTTTGGCACAATATTGTTTCCAATTGTTTTTTAGTTCTGAATTTTATTTGTAATTATATCAAATACTGATGTTTTATTTAAAAATCAAAAGCTCATGTGGAATGTTTTAAAATAAAAAATAGTAATAATAAAGAAACGGCTAATAATAAAATTAAAAACCAGTAAGCCGTTGCAATCCACGAAATCTTCCGTTGCTTTGTAGTTTGGCTGAAGATGATCACAAATATATTGGATCAAAACGTCCCGTTTGTCTAAGTAGACACGTTTTACATTGGTTTATTTATTTCATGCCACCTACACCCGTGGATTGCAACGGCTTACTGGTCTTGTTGTGTTTTTAAAATAAAACATATTTAATGTAAAAGAACTTGGCGCCGCTGCACCAAAAACTAAAGACAGAGTGCAGCCGCGCCACGTTTTTTTACATTAAATATTTTGTAGTTTAAAATATTTTACATGAGTTTTTGACTTTTTACACAAAGTGAAATCTATATATATGATTCAACATAGTTTAACAAGGAGAAAGCACGATGTGTGACCAATCGATGATTTTGCCGAAACTTTTTGTATCGATAGGTCACTATGCGAAGTGTTGGGTAAACGCATAAGACGCACTACTCAAGCGTTCGCGAGAAAATCGCAATTAAACATTTTCGAGCGACATAAATAGATATGAAATAGAGCGTTATATCGAAGATTGCGTGGCGCAGCGGTAGCGTGCGCTAGACTAGTAGTGGCGGTAGAACGCTGCTGGTTCAAATCTCGGTGAGTTTTTTTTTAAATACAATTAATTTGTATAATATAATGCAATTATTATTCAAAATAAATGTAAGTAATAAATTTTTCATTGTGTTAAAATTAATTATAACATTGGAAGAATCAATGCTATACAAATAAATGTAAAACGTGTTTTATTTAACTCCAAGAAGGCACATTACATATTGCTGGATAAAATTTATCATAGAAACAATGAAAACAATAATTTTGTCGACAATGTGCACATCGTACAATACCAGTACATGTAACATTAAAGTTGTTTTACTAAAGTGTACACCGTAATGTCAACCGTGTGATGTCTATTTTCATAGACAAATAAAAAATTTTATCATATGTTTGCAAAACTGTACAACCTTAATAAAACAACAGCGCAAAATATCATCTCGCGAGGATTGTATCAAAACTCACTCTATTATATATCATCAATTGTCCGTTCCAATTTTTACAAATATGTTAAAATATGCGTGGTTCGCGTTCAAAAATTACCAGATAAAAGAGAAGTCTTCATGAATGTAAATAAAGTTTGTTTTTCATTAGATATGTTACAAACACCTTGTGAATCTAAAAATGCAGCGTTTGTACGATGTGCATATTGTCGACAAAATTATTGTTTTCATTGTTTCTATTATAAATTTCATCCAGCAACATGTAATGTGCCTTCTTGCAGTTAAATAAAACACGTTTTACATTTATTCGTATAGCACTGATTCTTCCAAAGTTATAATTAATTTTAACACAATGAAAAATTTATTACTTACATTTATTTCGAATAACAATTGCATTATATTATACAAATTAATTGTATTTAAAAAAAAACTCACCGAGACTCGAACCAGCAACGTTCTATTGCTACTACTAGTCTAGCACGTTACCGCTGCGCCACGCGATCTTCGATAAAACGCTCTATTTTATATCTATTGAATCGGTGGAAAAGTTCTGCGGATTTTTTTAATAGATGACACTAGTGTCAGAAAATAATTATCGCGTGTCGTTCAAATGTCAGTCTGCCGCATATATTTTGACAAGTCACACTACGCTTGACATTTGGCAGAAGTGTTTGTTTTGGTCGGACGTGTTTTACGTGTACGGCATACAACTAAATTGGAAGATCAAAAATTGCATTTTCGCCATATTTTGCTGTTTTTATTCCGTAAAAGATATAAAACGGCGGACGCTAAGCGCGAAATATGCGCCATGTATGGTGCCTCGGCCTTAAACGCAGACACATGCGAAAGATGGTTTGCTCGCTTCCGTTCCGGAGAATCTAACCTCCAAGATGCACCACGCTCTGGACGGCCAAATTCTGTTGACGACGACCAACTCCCGGCTACAGTGAAGAGTGATTGACACTTAACAACTCGAGAGATTGCGAAGCGCTTCGGCATTCATCATACAACCGTTATGGATCGATTAAAAAAGCTTGGCATGGTGAAAAAGCTTGATGTATGGGTGCCGCACGAACTGAGCGAAAAGGACATTATGGATCGGATTTTAGTGTGTGAATCTTTCCTGAAACAAAACTCTCTAGACCCATTTCTGAAACGGATCATCACTGGAGACGAGAAATGGGTTGTCTACAACAACATTAAGCGGCGGAAGTCGTGGTGCGGTCCGGGCGAGTTTTCACAAACGGTGGCAAAACCTAATTTGCATCCACAAAAAGTAATATTATTTATTTGGTGGGACTATAAAGGAGTGCTGTGATTCGAGCTGCTCTCGCAGGGCCAAACAATAGATTCGAAGAAATACTGCACTCAGCTCGACAAATTGCGCAAGATAGTGCAAGAGAAGCGGCCAGAATTGTCAAATAGAAAAGGTGTGATTTTCCATCATAACAACGCTTGACCACATACTTCTTTGATCACGAAAAAAAAATTGCAGAGCTTTGGCTGAGAAATGATGCACCACCCACTATATTCGCCGGACCTTGCACCGTCTGATTATCACTTGTTTCGCTCGCTGCAAAACAATATTGACGGTCATCAATTTGACTCAATGGAGGCCATTTGAAATCATCTCGTTGATTTTTTTGCCCACAAGTCCCAAGAGTTTTACGAGAGCGGCATCAAGGCCTTACCGAAACGTTGGCAACAAGTTGTAGATCAAGACGGTCAACACATTGTGGACTAAATTAATTTTTATAAATGTCGATTTTGTGTTTAAATTTTATACTAAAAATCCGCAGAACTTTTCCACCAACCCAATATTTATGTCGCTCGAAAATGTTTAATTGCGATTTTCTCGCGAACGCTTGAGTCTTATGCGTTTACCCTATAACACTTCGCATAGTGACCTATCAATACAAAAAGTTTTGGCAAAATCGATTGTCATACATCTCTCCTCTTTTTGTCACAACTGTTAAAATGACTTTTTAATTTTAACAGAAGACTAAAAAAATGCTTAAAAACAATTTCAAATATGATAGAGACAAGAAACTCATACAAAAAAGTGCTGTATCAAGAACGTTGTGCAAAAGGCAAAGTTATTGCCGTTGTTATCCGCCTAATCATGTCTCGAATTAGAGGTTAAGAAATTTTGCAATCTTTTCGCGGCTTTATTTCGACAATTTGGCGACTAATACTTATAATAAACTAAAATTTAATACACTAAAATTTTTTATAGTATTCATATAGTAATCTACTTCATTGTAGATTGTTTTTATTCATGTCGCTAAGTATACGATGGCAGCTAAAGTTTACAATATGCTTTCTTATGTTTTATATGTATATAACATGTAAAAAGTGTCACTTAATTGCAATTATCTCAGTTTTGGGACAATCAAACGTTTAGAAGTTTCACGAGCTTATAAAGCCTTTTACTTAATTGTATGGTTCAAATTTAAACGAGTTTGCAAGAAATCAAATCTACGCGATAAATATCTTAAATAAAAGAGCGCTAAATGAAAACAGTTACAAAATCACTACTTACTTGCCTTTGTCACTTGTCATATTGGATCGCGATAAACAATAATGTAAAAAATATGTTTAAATATATTTAAAAAAAATAGTTTTTACCTATACACTGTGAGCGACTTTTCTTTTTGCGACTTATTCTCGTTTCGGGTGGTGTACGAGAGCGTCGCCCACACCTTCGGCACGTCCTTGGTTATATTCAAAGAATTTTACTAACGTGAAACTTTGGCGCCAGGCGTGAAAATCACGCCGCACAAACACACGGCACAATATCACCAATTACCTCGGACGTGACGGCAATCTCCCGCAAAATAAAATACTCGGCAGCTCAAAATCTGAAACGGAGAGGCGGGGGTTCGGGAAGCGGCTTTTAGGCGTAAGGGAGAAAGAAACTCAGCTCAGTAACAATAATGTAACAAAATAACAAAATATGATATATTTAGACAATGGAAACACGTATGGCGGTGCTTCGCCGGTTTACACGGGCGCTAATAACAAATCGGGATAGTCAGAGCCGGTCGACAGCACTCGGCGAAACCTGACGCTGGTTAACGGCAATTCGAAAAAGGTAGCAAACTAGCGGCAAGTCGTCCGCGCGCAGGATGCGACGGTGGTCAACTACGCTTCCCGCATCGTAAGTAAACGACGGCCTTAGATGACCGTAACGATGGAAAATGGTTTTAACGAAAAGTATTATTTCCAGGCGGCAAACCGCGGCGCACAACGATAACAAAGGCTCACACAGCCGCTGACACGCTCGCAAATGTAATGACAATAAGCACGGAATGCGCCAAAAAAAACAACGGTACGACTCAAGAGTATCCACAGCAGTGTACGCACGCACTCAATCACGATAAAGTTAGACGAACACGGCACGATTAATCAATTACTACGTTTCGCGACCAGAACGGAACAACGACAAGAAGAGTTACACGAAGGACTGCTGCAACCGTAAAAAAGAGAGAGAGCAATCTTTACACTATGTTACTAACATGACAAAACACGCACTTCTCATCGCAGACCTGACATGTCACGATAACGCTTGTCACGATTACCTCCGTGTCGAATCCGCGACACTAAACGACGGAATTCGAATCACTGGAGCAGTACATCGGTAAAATCAACACACGACACGCAGTTGCGGGAGGTGAGAAACTTAGCGGCACTTATCGGCGTCGGCAGCTAGCCTCGGATCTTACTCGGCAACCATATCGTCTCCTCCACCGGATATCACGGTCTCGGGTCCTTCTCGAGTGACTGGTGATCGGCCCTTGCCTCCAAACGGCACTTTACCGCGGCAGAAAGACTTTCGAAGAGGTTACCCCCGGTGGCTCACGCCTCAACAACGGTACGCGTAACAGTGATCGCTAAACGCTACCGCATAGATTTCCTTTCGTACGGCAGATCGCGCAGTATGTTAAGTAGCCAATGAGGTGGCGCGGCGCGTGACGCGGTGATCGATCGCTACAAGCGTGGATCTGCGTTATCCTGCCAAAGGCGGCTGTGCAGCCGCGCCGGGCCCTCGCCACTCGACTCCTGTGAAGAATTTTCTCTAGCTTTGCAAGGTTGATCTTCCATCTCGAGTTGGCACGCCGTGCGCTCTAGCCGGATCTCGACTTCCTTCACTTAGTCCGGGTTGCGCTTCATCCTCTCGCCCTGAATGCAATAACCGATTTCTTCTCGCTACTCAGCTCTCCATGTCGTACGCTCTTGCTTAGCTGTCTTCTTACCTTCTTCGTTTTTGGTTAACGCCGATGCATAATGAGTTTTTTTATAGTCGCTAAAACAAAACGGCACAGACACACAAAACGATACGCCGCCCTGCGGCTTACGCAACGCAATTCACATTAAAATAAAATGGCCAATACTCGATAATACGCGCGAAATATTCGCTTGCGTCCGTCGGCGCACGGTACTCAAAGTCGGTGTAGAACGCATCAACAACGCAAAATCGGTGCACCTAGGTGCACCACGCAACAAAGATAGGTCGCTCTCTCCAAAGCGTGAGAGACGCGAGCCTACCGTCCTCCTCTCTGGCCGTGCTAATTACACTGTGACGGGCGCCAAAAAGGCGTCACGTCACAACACATAGAAATATTATTAATTTTTTAAAACTATAGAATATTATCACAAACATAAAGTTTTCTTTTTTAGATTAGCACATCTTGAACATTTTCAACAAACATTAAAAAATTGTCTTTCTTATTCTGCATTTTTTTTAGATTATGAATAACTTTCTTCCAAAAATTAATTGACACAGTTTACAATTGTTTTAGAAAATTATGTCACAAATTTTATGATTATGAACAAGTTATGAAACGCTTGGCTAATTGTCACTATCGAAGAGTCTATGATACTAATGATAAAAATATTTTTACTTTTTTTATTTTTAATATAAATAGAGCAAGTCATAACGTCAATGAATATAATATAGATTATAATAGATTGGCTCTGTGTGTTCGAAGCATTTATATCATGATCAGAGACATATTAGATCAAAAGGCACGGTAGTGCTTCGCGCCAAGTTCACGCGCAACAAAGTGCACGAACTGCGCGAGGCGCACCGTGCCTATTATACGCGAATATCGCTTTTCGAAAAAAATTGAAAAATATAAAATAATTATATTTTACTAACAACTGGACCGATTGACTTCTTTTTAGTATCAATCAATTCGAATTTAAAAAATAAAAAAAGAAGTGTTAATGTGATTTATTGTCCGTGTCTTTTGTTTGACGATATTAAAAATTTTCTTCAAAATATATTAGGTGCGCAACTAAGTTCTCGCTGTTTTTTTTTGAAAATGCAACTTTATTGTGAAAAAATGGTTACAAATGAATCATTCAAAGTATTGCCCATCGGTAGCTACAACTTTTTCCCATCTTTCTGGGAGAGCTCAAACACCGTTACGGTAAAAGTGTTCGTCTTTTGAGGCTATCTACAAATCAAGCCATTTTTTGATGTTTTTATATAAGCAAAACTGCTGATCAGCCAGACCATGTGCCATCGAACGGAACAAGTAATAAATGGACGGCGCAATATCTGAGGAATATGGCGGGTGAGGTAGGACTTCCCATTTGAGTGTTTCTACGTAGGTTTTAACGGGTTTGGCAACATAAGGCCGAGCGATGTCATGCAGTAGAATCACTTTTTCGTGCTTCTGCTCGTATTGTGGCCGTTTGTCGCGCAGTGCAACGCATGCAATCGCTTGGAAATGGCTTGGCGGGTAACTCCTAATGCTGAAGCAAGCTGTTTTTGCGTTTGGCATGGATCCTCATCGAGCAATGCCTCCAATTCAGCGTCTTCGAAGGTTTTTGGCCTTTCTTCACGCGGACGGTTGTCAACATCAAAATCACCGTCTTTGAAGCGACGGAACCAATCACGGCACGTTGTTTCACTTAGAGCAGCATTTCCACAAACTTTTTGGAGCTCTCGATGCGCTTCAGCCGCCGTTTTCTTCGAATAAAATCAAAAAAGAAAATCAACACTTCCCGCAAATGACGATTATTTGGTACAAAATCAGACATTTTCACACAACCAAAAGTATATGACGCCAAAACATAATCACTAACGTGTCAAAGCGGTTTGTTTACCATATGTCTAAGCTTGGCTCGTGACGTTTTGGATATGTCAAAATCGACCAGCACTTACTGCTGGAGCCATCTATTGACAAACAGCAGAAACTTAGTTGCGCACCTAATATAAAGTTTTATCATGTTCGGACTTCGTCTCCAATGTGTAAAGAATGTGTGCATTAGTATTACGGCTTCCAAGAGATTGCGACATGAGCAAGTTGAACAAAAGATAAGAAAGAGAATTATAATGTGCTGAGAAAAAAAAACAAGAGAAAGAAAGAAAGAGAGAAAGAGAGAGAGAGAAAGAGAGAAAGAGAGAAAGAGAATAAAAGAAAGAAAGTGAGAAAGAATGCGAGAGAAATTGAAAGATAGTGAAAGAGAGTGGGAAAGAATGCGAGAGAGTGAAAAATACTGAAAGAAAATGAGAGAGAGTGCGAGAAAGAGTGAGAGAGAGTGCGAGAGACTGCAAAAGAGATTGCGAGAGAGAGTGAAATAAAGTGAAAAAGAATGCGAGAGAGTGAGAGAGAGAGCGAAAGAGTGAGAGAGAATGCGAGAGAGAGAGTAAGAGAAAGTGAGAGAGAGTGCGAGAAAAAGTGAAAGACAGTGATAAAGACTGCAAAAAAGTAAGAGAGAATGCGAGAAAGAGTTAGAGAAGGTGCGAGAGAGTGCGAGAAAGAGTGAGAGAGAATGAGAGAGAGAGAGAGAGTGAGAAAGAGTGTAAGAAAGTGCGAGATAGTGCGAGAGAGTGCAAGAGAGTAGGAGAGACAGTAAGAGAGAGTTAGAGAGAGTGAAAGAGGGTGAGAAAGAGTGGGAGAAAGAGTGGGAGAGAGTTGGAGAAAGAGTGAAAGACAGTAAGAGAGAGTGAAAGAGAGTGAGAAAGAGTGCAAGAGAGAGTAAGAGAGAGTTGGAGAGAGAGTGAAGGAGAGTAAAAGAGAGTGAGATAAAGTGAGATAGAGTAAGAAAGAGTAAGGGAGATAGTGAAAGAGAGTGAGAAAGAGGTGGAGATAGAGTGAGAAAGAGTGAGAGAATGAGAGAGAATAACAGAGTGTGAGAGACAATAAAATAGAGTCAAAGAGAGTGAAAAAGAGTGAGAAAAAGTGAGAGAGAGAGTGAGAAAGAGAGTGAGAGAGATAGTGAGAAAAAGTGAGAGAGAGTGATAGAATGAGAGATAGTGAAAAAGAGGGGGAAAGAGAGTGAAAGAAAGAAATAGAAAGAGTAAGAGACAGTGAGAAAGAGAGAGAGAGAAAGAGAGAGAGAGAGAGAGAGAGTGAGTGAGTGAATGTAAGAGAGAAAGATGTGCGAGAGTTCAAGAGATAGAATGCAGCGAGAGTAATCATTAAAAAAAACCACCACGAAGAACGTAGGTCTGTATGAATAATTATATATTATATATTATTTATTTCACAATTAATACTTTTATTATGTTTTAGGTTGTAACGTAAGTTAATATATGCAGATTCAGAAACACCATTGGCCTAAAGGTGCTACAAATGTTTATGTTCTTTTCTTGGAAAAAATAAAGAAATAAATATTTTACTATTGTTAAGAATTGAGAAAAAAAGATAGAATGAAAAAAAATAAATTTGAACATAAACGCATATTCTACAAAAAATGTTCTGGCTTGGGGGTCAGACCATGTTTACTATATGTTTTTGGGGTCGCTGAAACCGAATCCGAAGTCCATTTAACCCTATCACATCAGGTTTTGGACATAACCTCAAAAAACCTATAATTAAAGCCCAATTAGCCAGTTATACCAAATATATTAAACCAATTAACTCTATAACCCCTTAATTCTTAAACTCCATAACCCCTTAACCTTAAATTCCAAAAACATTATAACTCTCATAGCACAACCTATTATGGCCCAGCATTTCTACAAGACTCTACTCGCACAATATCAGTCATTTTCGACTTGGAGACCAGTGTATTGAACTATTTTGTATCATCCCAACAAATTAAATGATCTACACAGCGAGGATATTTCCACACATGTTGTTGTTTATTTTCCCGAGCTACCTCCATATCCAGAGTAGTGTCTCATCTGTGTTTGCATCCAGGGCACCTCCACGCGGTGACGGCGGGCAACGGAGCAATTCCGTTATCCGGCTGAGTCCCTGAATCACGGGGTTTATGCCGTCATGGCAGGCACAGATGAAAGAAGTTTTACGAGACAGGGAATCGGATACCCAGTATCGGCGGCTGGTCAGGGTGAGAAAGCGGTCCCGCAGGCGTCGTCATCATGCGACTGCAGCACTACATTAGTTGGTGACTTGGCTAATGTAGAGTTCAACAATACAAGAAAAAAGGGCAAAGTCGTCTTGCAATTGCATAATTGTGATTTAAATCCTAACGTCTTTTGTGATGGAAACTCGTTACCAAGGAAGATGGGACGGAAATATGATGGCAGATTTCTGCTGGATGCTAAAGAGAGACATACAGAAAGATGCTAGAAAGCGCAAACGGAACCCATTGCACAGTTCTATCGATCAAAAGAGAACCCGTTATAGTTCGAAAAAAAATAACTAAAATTTTATATATCTGTTATTTATTTATTTATTTATTCATCAGTTTACCTTTAAAATAGCTCTTATAAAGGCTATATGATGTACAAAATCCGTTCGTGCGACCTCCTCGTGGTGTACATTAGGTAACGCTAATGCCGACGGTTCCACATTTATTTTCTGAGCTTACGATATAAGGTTATGAGTTTACAAGATTATAGGTATTATTGGAATTTGAAGTCAAGGGATTAACGGGTTAAGAGGTTCAGAGTTATGGAGTTGAGGGATTATAAAGTTAATTGGTTTATTATATTTAATATAACTGGCTAATTGGGCTTGAATTATAGGTTTTTTAAGGTTATGTCCAAAACCTGATGTGATAGGGTTAAATGGACTTCGGATTCAGCGACCCCCAAAAACATATAGTAAACATGGTCTGACCCCCAAGCCAGAACATTTTTTTGTGTGGCTGTGTTATATATTATATTATTTCTTTCAAAATTAATACTTTTATTATGTTTTAGGTTGTAACGTAGGTTAGTATATGCAAATTAGAAAATACCATTAGCCTAAAGGTGCTACAAATGTTTATATTCTTTTCTTGAAAAAAATAAAGAAATAAATATTTTACTATTGCTAAGAATTGAGAAAAGAAGATAGAATGGGAAAGAAGATGAATTTGAACATAAACGTATATTCTACAAAATGTGATATCTCGTAAAATTTACCTTTTTAAAAAAGGAAAAAAAGGCGCCAAGTACACGCCAAACATATCTTTCTCTACAAAATCTATTTTACAAATGAAGTGATATCAAACATAGAACCAAGTACACTTGTGTACATTTTAATTAAAAACATTACATAAAATAAAATATAATTATATATATTAATTAAACACATTATGTAACAACTACCAAATATAAAATTATTGTATCAATAGTTAGGCTTTGGTTTTTGTGAAAAGTCCATACATAAAAAATAATTAAGTCAAAAAAACTAGGCGTGGCTCCATCAAAAACTTCAACAGACGTGTTTGACCTGCGCGGTTTATGTCACATACAAAACCAAACCAGTCAGCATTGCACTAAAAGTAAAATAATAACTGAAAAATAAGCGTTATCACCAATATGAGACCATCTTCGATATATGTATGAATATTGCGAAACTAACTCCAAGTGCCTCGGTGGCCTAATAGGGAAGGCGATGGCACGGAAAGCCGGAGATTCCAGGTTTGACTCCTGGCCGAGGAGATTGTTTCGCAATATTTTAAAATTGACTTAGGGGGGTATCCGGGGTCTCTCACATATAAAAGACCCCGGATATCTTCTGGCTGGGTGCAAATCCAGCGTCCCATATAAATTAGGAATTGAGATTTCAATTCAAAAAAATACTCACTTGTAAAAATTTACAAGTTGAACATGTTACATGTGTATAGGGCGTCCCAGAATTGGTGTAACATTTCTCGTAGACAGGTAGAAGAAATAAAACTGAATCGATAAGTCCTATACCATTTTGCTAGATTCGCAATAGTTACCGAAATCTTCATTAACAAAGATCCGCGAATAAGCATGCATAGGGCTGTCTTACGCGCGTAGGACAGACCGGCGCGTTTTGCACAATTACATTTTAATATGTATATGTTATAGAGTATATGCTTATATTAGCTCCTCTCATATGCTCCTACGAGTAACACCGTAAGCGCGCGAAGCGCACTGGGCTGTCTTAAGCGAGTAAGCTCGATGCGTGTTTATTCGCTGATCTTTGTTACTTAAGATCTTGGTAACTATTGCGAATCAAGTAAAATGGTATAGGACATTTTGACTCAGTTTTAATCCTTCTATTTGCTCACAAGAAATGTTACACCAATTTTGGGACACCCTGTATATATATATTTATATATATATATATACAGGGTGTCCCAGAATTGGTTTAACATCTCTCGTAGGCAGGTAGAAGGAATAAAACT
>NW_018022124.1:24958-26898 GCF_002006095.1 Pseudomyrmex gracilis
ATATGTAAAGATGAACAAAATGAATTTATTATAATTAAAGTTAACAATTAAGCGGTTTCACAACTTCCGATAGCTCGCGCGACTTGTCTCTATTAACGGTTCCGAATTCTCTGTCTCCGGCGACCGAAGACCTCTCGCTCATCACCTCGGTTTTCGAGGACATCTTTCTGTTTTCCCCGTTTGAAAATCGTCGGTTGGATTATCAACAGGCAATCAACAAACATCACAAACAAGACAACGGTCGTAAACATTTGTCACCTCGACAGTCACAAACAGACAAATCTGTTGTGAGATTATCGCCGTTACATCCAAAATTCACGCAAATAGAATTGAATATTATACACATACAAAATATAAGAATTATAGATACACACACAAATATAAATTACAATGTATATAAGAATTAGACTTTTTACACTTTGATTTTCCTTACACTCGGCCGTCCTGATCGGGCATTCGTCTCGGATGCTCGCTATCATCGTCNCTNTCGTTCGAATTCGCTCTATCGTCGTTTTCGTCAGACCATGGTTTCATAAAGTCTGCTGCTGACGATGNCTGTCGCGGACCTTCATGCTCGCCGATTTTATGTAAAATATAGCGATCGTTACGCAGCGCTTTAGTTACTTCGTAAGGTCCAAGATATTTGTGAGCCAGCTTCAGCCCAGGACCCTGTTGCGTACGCTTAATAGCAACAAGATCTCCTTCGCGATAACTAAAAGCTTTTTTNCTTTTTTTATTATAATTTCGTCTATTTTCATTCTGGATTTTCAAAATATTATCTTTNGCTCGCAGTCGCAATTCATTTCTGCTCTCGTCAAAAGAAGTTATTAATTCGGTTTCCAAAATCTCCCGAACGCTAGGATCGTCACGAATTCGCGGAGGCACCCCGAGCAACACGCGGAAAGGAGTCGTCCCTATGCTTCGATGCAACGTCGTATTTAAATAGAGTTGTGCCACATCTAAATATTTATACCATTCACAATGCTTCGGCGCTGCTAATTTTGTCAATAGAGATATTAGTACGCGATTAATTCGCTCGACTTGGCCATTAGATCGCGGGACTCCCGTCGTGGTCAAAACGTGATCGATGCCCTCGGCTTGGCAATATTCCTCGAANTCCTTCGACGTAAATCCGGAGCCTCTATCAGATATAATTCTTTTCGGATTTCCAAAGATAGACGATTGCTTCTTTAAGCGACTAATTGTTTCAGCCGTACTCGTCGATTTTACCGCGTAAAGCCACGTGAATTTTGAAAATGCGTCCACGACTACGAAAATGTGGGCATAGCTTTTTTTTGTCGACGCTAGTGGACCCAAATGATCGATGTGGAAGGTATCAAGCGGCACACTGCCCTTCTCGATCGGATTTAAGAAGCATTCCGATTTTCCGTGTTTTCGCTCCGCCAAAATGCAAACCACGCAATTGCGAATGACTTTCTCGATTTTAGGACGCAAATTAGAAATGTANTAATCGACTTTTATCAGGGCTTCTGTTTTATTAATTCCGAAATGACCCCNTTCGTGGGCTCTTTCGATTATCTGCGTCTCCATGGCTTTAGGAACAACGACTCGCATGTCGTCATCCATTTCTCGATACAAAATTCCGCCTCTAACTGCATAATCGCTCACGACTCCTCGTTCAACCGCCTCAAATATTTTTTTTAAGTCAGCGTCTCCCTTCTGCGCTCTCCTCAATCGCGCCATCAATCCCTGTTCGCATTCGCTAATTATCAAGCAAGACGGCAGCGGATTCCGACTCAAAGCATCCACATGCGCCATGTTTTTGCCAGGTCGATGTTCTATNGTATATTTAAATTCTTCTAGCAGTAATGCCCATCGAGCAACTCGCACGCAAAGGTCTTTTTTTGTCATTGTTTGAGAGAACGCTCGACAGTCAGTCACAATTTTAAAAGGTATCCCCAAAAGGTAAACGCGAAATC
>NW_018022125.1:0-27042 GCF_002006095.1 Pseudomyrmex gracilis
TACAAATATTTTTAAGTGAAAGAGTTTTTTTCCGTACTTGTTCTTTTTAATTTCTTCGCGATAAAGGAAAAGAAGCTCCAATATTCTACACTGTTTTTATTTATGTATTGTATATTATAAATGTTTCCAAAATAGTAGTTTTAAATTATAATGCATTTTAGTTGACTGTCAGTAGGCCATATATCCAAAATTTATTTGATATATTTTACTTTGAGAAAAATAAATTTGTGAGCATNAACTCCGACAATAAAACTTTTTCGCCGTAAGTTTTTTTGCAGTTATGTATTTTAATATGTAATTGTTTTTCACATTTACGACACAACAAAGAATAACATTATCTAAAGTAAAACCTTTATAGCACATTCCTTTTTTATGTAACAGATAGCTATACGATCCGACAACACCGGAAGCATACTATGATATAGAACAAAATAAAATTGGTAAAGTTATAAACTTTTTATAGTAAATTATAGTAGTTTTTAAAGTGCATAAATAAGTTTTTAAATGTTTTTTTATGTAGTCGTCACTGCTGCCTTAGTACAAAAACTTATATATGACAGATATCGTCTTCCGTAAGTACNATTATTTCTAACATTATTCAAAAAACAAATTTTTTAATTTTATTTATTTTATTTATTATTTTGTCATAAGAATATTGAACTACGGAACGCTTAGATTTGTTATTGGACATCAAATTATTTATGCTTTTGAGGACAACTGTAAGTACTATCCTAAGTGTGTGTCTCAATGAGAAAAATCATACTGTGAATATTGAATACAGGTTTCTTAGATGACAACGTTGCGTATTCGGAGAGGATTCTGCCATTGTACAAAAATATAACGCAATGTTTCATTGACTAATGATTACCTGATCCCGGAAGTAGAAGATAAAGTTATTTGCGTAAGTAAATCACGTGACAAAACAAAAGTGCGAAATAAACTTTTCTTTATTTAATGGTTATTTAGATATGTTTTTTTTCTCAAAAGTTAGTAGTTTATGTTTATTGCGTGTCGTATATTATATAGATTTGCATAGTTTTTTAGGTAAACGGATCGTTAACGTGTCCAGTGAACATGGGCGATTCTGCTGAAATTGTTGCTGCGTATCACACATATAAAAACTAGAAAGCGGATTTACCCGAGATAGAGTGGCGGTTACAGGATTTGAAGAATTACACCGATGAGCAACTTTTTTTTTATTTATGCTCAAGTAAGCTCCTAATAAAGTTTTACGATATATGAAGAAGTGTATAGAAATTACAGTTAACAAGTGGCTGATAAATGTACATAGATAATACAAGATAATAATATCATTCTGTCTTTTAGTTTTTCTGCGAAACTGCTTTATCGGAACAGATAAAAAAGGATATTGTTGAGAATGAACACTCGGTAATGGAAATTAGAATTTGCGGCAGCTTGTCGAACTCTCGTGATTTCTCCGAGGTTTACAATTGCCCTCTGGGAACTCCAATGAATCCGAAGAAAAAATGCNTACTTTAGTTCTAAACCAAAGAGTAATGAGATAGAAAAGCAATAATATTACAATTGTCAACGCAGTTTCTTTTTATTAGCAAACATTTTTTAAAATATAAAACTGACATACTTTTACATACATGTACTGGAATCTAAAATCTATACTTTAGCAATTACAGTACAATAACGTTTTTCTTGAATTAAAAAGAATTATAGAATTTAAATGCATAATTTTAGATATTTAGTATAAGGTTAGACTATTTGTAACTGCATAATTTTTAAATCATTATTAATTGCTTAAAAAAACTTACTGAGAATAATTTATTTTCCTTCATGTGCAATAACTTATTCTCGAGTTTTTTTTCATGAATCAAACATTCCATGACGTTTCACACATTAATGTAGTTCCTTGCTATATAACGCATTATGTCGCATGTATAATTGTTTCGAATCTTATTAAAATAATATGGTTTCTTATGTATTCGTTGAAAACTTGTCTTAAACAAAAGAATTGTAAAACGTCTGAGGATGCAAAATGTACAAAAAACTGTTTCACGTGTATAATTGNCACTGTGATACGAAACAGAAGTGATTAATGTTTGAAAAAAACCTGTTGAAAAACATTACAATACGATTAATCGTGAAGTCATTCAAATTATGAAATTTTAAATTAAAAGATATTGTTAAGGCACTGTACTTGTATTAAGACTGTAAATATCATTTTCAAGACAAGTAACGGAGAAATGATAAAAACTACTGAAATGCGACTTTTGATATTTGAATATTTCCGAACCAATTAGAAGGCAAACACGAGCATGACACGTGATTCGTATAAACACCACGTAGGAGTAAGAGTGTAATTCCAAATATCAAACAAGTTAGTCAACTTTCGTCCTCGAGACGCTACGATACCAGATAGGTACTGTTAAAATATCGTATAGCAAACCTACGTTAACGCGGTAACAAATATACCTTGCGTGTAGTTTTAATTACACTCGTTACGGAATACTTTTACGTCTGACTATTTGAAAAGAAAGAACTATTTATTAACGAAAAATANAAATTTCTCATTAAAATAAAACATTTTATGTAGATGCGTACCAAATGTATATTTAATGACTGACAGTTTTTGAACAAGTGCTACAACAAATTACTTGGTACATACATACATAAGTCTTAGTTAACCTATCCAGGCGCAAATATAACGGTATCGTTTATGTTTTATTTATTTAATTTGTTTATGTAACTTTCTTTCTATATACTTCTTGAACATATTTCCAATTATAAAAAACATTTAACTCGTGCGTTTTTCTCTTTTGCGATTGTAGTTCATTAGTGATTATCCTTGAAATCGCGAACACGAAGAAAAACACAAGTGGTGCCGATTCAGCTTTGAGCAAAATCACACTATGGGAACTTGTGTCTTTATGTAAGAGAATTAATATTACAAATATTACAATTATATTTACTATAATCATTGTATAGTGGCAAACACATACGTCTTTGTAACAATATTGATTCTATATTTCTGGTTTTGTATTTGCAACATTTTTACAGAGTTTTTCTGATAGCGTATATTACGTTTTANATTCCAACGACATATAGTACTAAACATCGGCCAATTATAATTTGCACTACAGAAGAATGTATAAATTCAGGCGCGTATATGTTAAAGTATTAAAGTATATGTTAAAGTATTATATGTGTTATAAAGTATTTGTATTTTGCTTCGTAATTTGTNCCATGTATGTATGATTACTTAAAAAACATTTATTTCTATAGCTTCAGAGATGTTATCGAAACTTGATCGTGCCGTTGATCCTTGTGACAATTTTTACAACTTTGCTTGTGGAGGATGGTTACAACATAACCGAGCAAATTTATCATTCCCAAAAGTTGACATCTTCTCACTGCTCAAAAGAAAGACAGAGAATCAGATTCGAGGTAATAAAATTATTATATTACCTTTTTTTTGTTTTCTTATAAATCTAACCAAAAATATATATGTACAAAGAAAACTGTGAGAATACGCAAATTAAGTCGATTTAAAATTATATGTTTGATAGCAAATATTTAGTTATTGATCCAAAATTGACGGCAATTAACTTTTTTATTACTTTTTTTCGATCGACCAGTATAAAGTCATTTAAAACCACAAAATAACAAAAATATAAATTATAAACGTCAAGTTTGTCAATTAATATATTAAAAGAACATAATACCTAACTGTTATACGGCTGTATAAACCCTCAAAGAAGCATATATGTATAATCAATCATAATAAATCAAAAGAGACACGTGAAAGTCAGAAAAGTAAAACTATAAACATAAACATTATCTTGATGTGTACTTTGTGCAAAGCTAAACAAAGAACTTTGAATGTTAAACTTGTTTTCTCTCATTGGAGATTTTCAAACAAATCCTCGTGTATGCGCGTTATATTTTTAAAATAATTGAAATGTATTACACTAAAACTCCTCTTTTTTTCTTCTAAGAATTCTAAATGTTTCAGAATTTTTAAAATTTTATGCAATTTTAGAGAGTGAGATACNTTGCGCGAAAACTGATATTTTTTATCTCATAAAACTGCGTGTAAAACTATTTATTTTATATATATATATATATATATATATATATGTAATGATATTAATATTAGTATATTTAATAATATTAATATTCCTATCAATAATATTATTAATTGTAATAGNAAAGCAAATTTAAAAATTTATATGATTTTATGTACATGTAATATTCCGTCGATTTCTTTTTCGTAGAAATGTTAGAAGCACCAAACAACCCAAACGATACTTTTTTCTTGCTAAAAGCAAGACAAGTATTCGCGCAATGCATGAATCACAAAACTGACAAAAATACAAGTAGTAAAGCAGTCGAAATGACCAACTCCACCACTGTGAAAACAAATGATATCGCACGTGTCGAGATGGACAAAGAAAGTAGACAAAGTGATGGAGACGATACAAAGTGGAAAAAATGCGTGGACAATGTTAGAATGTATACTGCTATTTCGCATGAATATATCAAGAAATACGCATCGCATCTAGAAAATTCAGAATACCTAGAGGACGTAAGTTTACTGCGAAATTAAAAAAACTTATTGTATATGACAATAATTTAACTCGTACTAGAAAGTAAACTCATTGCAGATTAGAAAGATAGCCGCGGACGTTCACAACGTCGTTCAAGAACAAATGAGAAATTCTACGTGGATAGACCAAGTTACAAAAAAAGCGTTTCTTGAAAAACTTGAGCATATAAAGTACGAATTTATTAAACCCGAGTGGTACAGCGACGAAGCTATAGACAGATTTTATAAAGGCGTAAGTCACACACTTGCTAGAATACGAATATTTTTAAGTAAAAGAGTTTTTTTCCGTACTTGTTCTTTTTAATTTCTTCGCGATAAAGGAAAAGAAGCTCCAATATTCTACACTGTTTTCATTTATGTATTGTATATTATAAATGTTTCCAAAGTAGTAATTTTGAATTATACTGTATTTTAGTTGAATGTCAGTAGGCCATATATCCAAAATTTATTCAATGTACATTTGTACGAGAGAATTAAAATTTTGAGCTTATGGAAATCTGACAATAAAACTTTTTCGCCGTAAGTCTTTTTGCAGTTATGTATTTTAATATGTAATTGTTTTTCACACTTACAACACAACAAAGAATAACATTATCTAAAGTAAACACTTCATATCACATCCCTTTTTTATGTAACAGATGGCTATACGATCCGACAACACCGGAAGCATACTATGATAGAGAACAAAATAAAATTGGTAAATTTATAAACTTTTTTATAGTAAATTATATTAATTTTTAAAGTGCATAAATAAGTTTTTAAATGTTTTTTTATGTAGTCGTCACTGCTGCCTTATTACAAAAACCTGTATATGACAGATATCGTTTTCCGTAAGTACTATTCCTTCTAACATTATTTAAAAAACAAATCTTTAAAGTGTATTTTTTTTGTCATAGAATATTGAATTACGGTGCGCTAGGATTTATTATTGGACANCATATCACTCATTTTTTTGATGACAATTGTAAGTAATATCTTATGTGTGTGTCAATGAAACAATTATGCTATGTATATTGAATACAGGTTTGTTAAATGACAATTTCGCATTTTTGGAGAGAATTGTGCCATTGTACAAAAATATTACGCAATGTTTCATCGACCAATACAATGATTACCTGATCCCGGGAGAAGATGAAATTATTCGTGTAAGTAAATTACGTGACAGAGCGTAAAAGTGCGAAGTAAACTTTTTTTTATTTAATGGTTATTTAGATATGTTTTCTTTTTCNAAGGTAAGTAGTTTATGTTTATTGTGTGTCGTATATTATATAGATTTGCATATTTTTTTAGGTGAACGGGTCGTTGTCGTGTCCAGTGAACATCGGCGATTCTGCTGGTATTGTTGCAGCATATCACGCGTATAAAAACAGAAAAGCAAAGCTACAAGAAACTGAATACCGATTAAAAGGCCTAGAGCATTACACCGATGATCAGATTTTTTTTCTGAGTTATGCTCAAGTAAGATTTTAAGAAAATATTACGAATACATTAAGAGGTGATGGAAACTACGATCAACTTCAACGAACTAGTGGTAAAAATACGTGGATGATAGAAAATTGTAATATTCGTTTTTCTTTTAGTTTTTCTGCGAAACTGTTCTGCCGGAACATGTACATAAAAACATTGTTCGAAACAAACACTTGTTAAAGGAAATTAGAATTCGCGGCAGTCTATCGAACTCTCGTAAATTTTCCGAGGTATACAATTGCCCTCTGGGAACTCCAATGAATCCAAAAAAGAAGTGCGCACTTTGGTTCTAAACCGAAAAGTAATGAGATAAAAAAGCAACATAATTACAATTGTTTACACAGTTTTTTTCTTCTTTTGCAAACATTTCGTACAATTGTACAACTATTATATTTTTGATATACATATTAAAAATCTATAAAACCTGAGCAGTTACAATAACGGTTTTTCTTGAATAAATANGAAATATGTAAGTTTAAATATAGGTTTAATACTGTTAGTATAATGTTAAATTAATTGTAAGTGCATAATGTTTAAATTATTCACAATTAATTAAAAAGAAAATTAATCACAATGTTGTAATTTTNTTGATAGATAGATTCTTATGATAGATAGACACTAGTTAGGATTCTTCACAGTTTGATATATTTATTTATATAAAACATAAGTATGTATATTTAAAAGTAAAACATACATACTTATGTTTTATATAAAACATAATTTAAAAGTATATTTAAAAGTGTATATGAATGTAACAAATGAATGCAATAAATGTTTGTTAAGAAAGACATGTGCAACAACATATTCTCCTTCTTTTTTTATGTGAATATCACACATCTATCTAAATTCGTTCTAAAGTTTTTGTTCTTAAAATGGAAACCTTTGAAGTTGCCAAAATTTAAATTGTAATTAAAGTTGTAGGTAAAAATTTAAATTTAACTTGTAAAATTTATTGAAATATTTTACGTTTTTGTTTACTTTTTCTCTCGCAAGTCAACAACGNGAATTCTATAATTATTTTAAAAACAATCGTATATCCTAATATATAAATTAAAAGAAATATAAAAAATCATTGATACCTTATTAAAACTGACTGATCTTATTTGATCGTTAGGATAACGCGCTTATCTCTATGTGTTTATACAAATTACGAGCATGTTACGTGATACTTCNACAACTAGAAACTTTAAACATNCATAAATCATGAAAACTGTTATATGTATAATTCTCTACGGATTATGTCTGCACAAGAAAAATAAAAAATAGTAATATATTTTTTATTTTTTTTGTCCAGACATGATCCGTATAGAATTATACATACAGTTTTCATGATTTCTAGATGTTTAAAGTTTCTAGTTGTGGGATTATCACGTAACATGCTCATGATGACCTCTGATTGGTCTAGAAATATACCAATTAGAGGCCATCACGAGCACGTTACGTGAATTGTATAAACACATAGGGATAAGCGCGTTATTTCAACGATCAAATAAGATCAGTCAGATTTAGCCCTCGCAATGCTACGTAGTAAGTAATGACAAAATATTGTACAAAAAAGTGATATTAACGCTGTAATAAATATCTATTTTATGTGTACTTTTAGATAAATTTCTCTTGTTGAACTGAAACACTTTGTGTAGATATATGTGTATCATATGCGTATGTAACGTACGACATTTGAACAAGTGCATAACTTGGCATATAATACACGAATCTTAATCAAACTATCTCGACGCACACATATAGGTATAGTAGTTTCTGTTTTATTTATTGTTTTATTTTTTTAAAGGTAATTTTTTATACAACACATTTCCGACTATGAGAAAAATTTAATTTTGAACATTTGTTTCTTGCGACGGCAGTTTACTCAGTGTCCATCTTGAAAATCGCGAACACAAAGTCGACAAGAAGCAGTGCTGATTCGCCTTCGTATTTTGTGTTACAAACTTATGACACACTATGGAAATGTACCATTTCTTTATGTAAGACATAAAATAATATTACTAATATTACAAATATATCTACTATACACCAATTTTATAATAGCACACACATATGTCTCTATAACAATATTAATTACATATATTTTGTTTTGTATTTCTCACATTTTTGCAGAAATATTCTGATATCCGTCGCATTTGCGCACGTTACGTTCGGCGCTCCAACAAAAAATAGTAATGAATTTAGTCAATATACATTATGCGCCACTGATGAATGTATAAACGCTGGTACGTTTATAAATTCTGTTTATAATTTCGCTCGTATAATTTATCTTCTATGTTTGGCTACTTAGATAGATTTTTTTTATATTTCTGTAGCTTCCAAGATTTTAGCCAATCTTAGTCGTACAATTGATTCTTGTGACAATTTTTATCAATTTGTCTGTGGCAAATACGCACATAATAATCAAGTCAATGACTCGTTTCCATTAATTAAGTCATTTGCAGAGATCCAACAAAAAAACAAAAATTCATCTCAGAGGTAATACCGTTTTAATATGTTTACTATGTATATATATATATATATATATATATATATATATATATATGTACGTATATATAAATAAAGATATACATAAACAGCAAAAACATTTGCAAACCATATATATTTAGTTTATCGAAATTTATATTAATCGAAATATATATGTGTATATGCATATACATATATAACTCCGTCATTTTTTTTGTGTAGAAATCTTAGAAGAACTTCCTAAGCCAGGCGATACTATGTCCCTGCTTAAAGCAAAAGTTATATTTGCACAATGCGTAGATAACGGTTTGTATCTCATTACACTGTATATTGCACAGTGCTCATTAGTACGTCTTATTTAAAAAAAACACAAAACAACTAATGTNTAAATTAAAAAAAAAACGCTTATTTTTTTTTAATTTAATTTTCAGAAAACGGAACAGATAAGGAAAATATATACAGAATCTATACAGAAATTGAAAAAAAAGATCCCTATTTGTGGCTATTGGGTGTATCTCGTTCCGAATGGAAAAAAAGTAATTTGACGTAGCAAGATGTAAGCACTACCTTGCTTGAAAATGGGTTTGATAATGGCCTTTTCGAAATAACAGTGTTACCGGATATCAGAATGTCCAACAGTAACGTTACTCTTGTATGTATATTATAATTTAATCAAAATATAAATTATAAAATTATATTCACAATTATATCACGTACACATACATATTATACGTATTTATCTTTCGCGTAAAAGAGTAATTGAAGTATCAAAAGCAATTATATCATTATATTTCACACNAACGACGTACACACATCTGTTATATAGTGTAACATATATAGAAACAGATAATATTATGAAAAATGTGTTCTTAGATTGATGGACCTTTACTCTCTTTATCACTAAACCACAAGTTTAAGTTTTTTAATTTCTCATTTCCCAAATGGACTGAATATCTAATGATATATGATAAATTCGACATTGCATTTATTGCGAATAATTTAGCACAAGAGAATAGTGAAACTGACAAAATTAGAAACATTACTCAAGACGTACATGACGTCGCAACGTTTTACATACAAATACTAAATAGCGTTAGTATAAACAACCATTATATGTTAATATCTTAAAATACATGTTTTTTAAGCAATTCTTAAATAATATAATGCCACTTTTTTAATACTTTAAAAAATTTTTTTATGCTCTNTGAAATATTTCTTATCTATCCTATGAAAACAAAAGTTAATTATACAGAGTTTGTAATAGCTCATTGCATCAAGTGACTATTTTAATTGTTTCAATTCTTACAGCTGACAGACTCTCAGGAATATGAAAATAAAGATGTTAATTATGTTTCGTTAACCATTCAACAATGGCAAGAAGAATATGATAAACAACATCCCAGAAAAAAGGAGAAGGTTTGACTCTATGCTGGTTAAAATAATTCAATATGTATATTCAATGACTAAAACACCTTGTTTTGTTTCTTTCATTGCAGATTGACTGGTATCACACTATTCAAAAAGCATTTTTGTCAGAAGGAATCGCAATTGAACCGTCTGAAAAGATTGCCGTTTCAGCGTATAAATATCTTATCAATTTGATANCTGTGTTAGAACAAACATTATCTCGCACTATTGGTAAGATTGTCGAAAGTTTAAAAGAACGTTACTTTAATATAAAATATTTAAAAAAATGTTTCATCATATCAGTAATGTAATTGTAACTGCAGTTAATTACATGCATTTGTATCTAAATTCCAAACTTCGACCATATATGAGAAAATTAACACACTACACAAAACGAAACAGACACAAAAGGAGAGACTTGCTTGAATAAAGTCGACTTGAAATCCGNTATTTTGCATGAATATGTCAAGAGATACATGTCGCATTTAAATATCCAGGCCGTAAGTTTGATAAAAAAAAACATATAAAACAATACTTTATATATTATAAAACACATTTATTTTAGATCAGAGAAATAATTATGGACATCACAAACGTCGTTCGCGAACAACTAAGACATTCCACATAGATGGACGAACCTACAAGAAAAGCGTTTCTCGAGAAACTGGCAAATATGAGGNGCAAAGTTATTAACCCCGATTGGTACAGCGACGAAGCTATTGACAGATATTACAAAGACGTAAGTACATTTTCTGAAAAAGAGAGCAAATTATTTCTAACAACAAGAAGTAGAACATTTTTATATTTTAAATTATTTTCTCTTCTTTTTGCGATGGAAGAAGAGAAGCGCTAATATCTTACATTTTATTTATTTATTTATTTATTTACGTATCGTTACGATTCTTTACAAAAGAAATACTTTTTAAAGAATTATTGTGTATTTTAGTTGGTTGTCGGTACGGAATATTTCGACAATATCATAAATATACTCAAATTCGAGAAAAAGAAAAAAATGAGCTTGCTAAGTACAAACGGCGTCATTAATTCGAAGAATAGGCGCGGGGATCACATAAAAAGTCTAGTTGATCCAAATATCCATTAGTCCCAAAATCGGGTGTCCAGTTGTGGACACCCGATTGCTACTAGTTAGTAAGGCGCCCGTTGGCGCTACGAGCAATCGCCCCGCTTGCCCTCCGATCCCTGCGCCTATTCTTTGAATTAATGACGCCGTCTGTACACCCGTCGACAAATCACAGTACAAATTTTTTTTTTGCACAATTTTCTCGTACAATAAATATATTATTACACATACTATATAAATATTGAAATTTTTATATCAATAGATTGAGAAATTTAGTGTGTGTAAATATTCTTGTTTATTAACGAAAGAAATTTTATATCTGTACTTTTGTTTAACAGATGGAGTTACGAACCGACAGATCCGATAGCTTACTACGTTATGAATCTTAATAAATTCGGTAAAAGTTTTAAATCTGTTAAAAGATAATATCACGTGATAAAATCATTTTATAATAATTTACATTTTATTATTAATCATCTATTTTGGTGTTTTTTTTACGTAGTTATTACTGCTGCCTTGATGCAAAATTGGGTAAACGACAGTCTTTTGTAAGTATTCTTACATGTAAAAACCTAACAAAAAATACGGTTGTGGTAAACATCTTTAAACATTTAAACAATTTTTTTGTATTGTATTAGATTTCTGAACTACGAATCGGTGAGATTTATTGTCGCACACGAAATGAGTCACGGTTTTGATAATGAAGATAATTAGTTTCTCACTCTTATAACAGTGAGAAAAAATTAAATATAAAATATTGTTTATATAATAGGTTGCANATATAACATGGACAGCAACGCAATACCGTGGTGGACGCAAAAATCTATTGATGCATACAAAAACATAACGCAATGTTTCATTGACCAATACGATGAGTATCTGGCTCCGGGATTAGAACATGAGGATATTCACGTAAGTAAATTACACGTTACACATGCAGCAAAAAGGAGCTGACAAAAAATTTTTATATTTTTGTATAATTNGAAGATCTCTAATTGTTTGAAACAAATTTTTGTGTTCTCCTGTTTTTTTCTAATATGTATAAAAAGTCGCATTTTCTCAGGTAAACGGACAATGGACACTCAATGAGAAAATTGCGGATTTCGCTGGAATTACAACTGCATATTATGCGTACAAGAACAAAAAAGCGAGATCGGATGACGGCCGTGAATGGCGGCTGCAGAGAAGATTACAACAATGATCAAGTTTTCTTTATGGCTTTTGGTCAAGTAAGTAACTAATAAGATGTTACAAATACAACGAGATGTGCAGAAACGTCGGTCAAATAAACAGTTGATGAAAATACATATAAAAAATATTAACATTTNTTTTTTTTGTAGATATTCTGTTCCAATACCTTGCCCGAAACGTTAAAACAGCATATTTTTAAAGATCATTCCGTATCTGAAATTAGAGTACGTGGCAGTCTTTCGAACTTCCGTGAATTCTCCGAGGTTTACAACTGCCCCGCGGGGAAGCAAATGAATCCGATAAAGAAGTGCTCTTTTTGGTAACAGAACGACGAGGAACGATATAATGTGTTTTTATTTATTATAAATCTACAAAATTTTAAACGCCTTTCTTTCTACGTAGAACAAATATTTTATTTGTTAACTGTACATTCACCAAATGTAACTCTATATTTTGTAACTCTTTATGAATGTATGAATGTGTGAATACTTGGATTTTGAGAAATACATTTTTGAGAAATGCATTTGCAGCAATATGTTTTTANACTTTTTATTAAAAATTCTCTTATTTTACATGTGCCATTGTCATATTTGAATACAATATTTTTTCTCGCAGATAGTACGCGTGTTACATAAGTTTTCGTATATTTCGTGAATCTTACTCAACACATTCTTTTTATCACGATCGGTATTCTCACCGACTTTTTTGGCTCGCAAAGATTCGCGGTTTTTTTTCTGCACTACATAAAATTTAAAATTACTTGAAGTTATTATATAAAATTACTTAAAGTTATTATAATTAACTCCTAGCGCGCAGTACTTTAAACTCCTTATAAACTGGACAAACATATAAACGCAAATAGAATCGACTCGATAGCTGGTTTTATATAAAAGCAAAAAAATTATTGGCTACAGCGTTATTTCTTGTCACGCGTAATACGTTGACACATTCTGTNTAAAACCATACCGAGTCTCAATCAGATAACAAAAAAAAATAGAAAACTACAAATGTGACTTTTGGTATACCTTTAGGTCTGTAACATGGCGAACACGAGCATGAAACGTGTCATAAACATCACTTGGTAGAAAACGATTTATCTCGCGCTATCCCACAAGTACAACTAGTCAGGTTTAGTCCGTGCAAGCATCAATAGTTGGTAAGTAATGTGCTAAGAATTAAAGTTTATAACACTCTTTTACCACTATTATAAGTATGTATTTTACGTGTACTTCTAGACGACTTCCTAGTAAAAAAATTTTAAGTCTGATCTTTTCGATAGAAAAGAAATTACTATTTTTTAACTAAAGATAAAAATCTCTTGTTGGACAAAAACATTTCATATAAACGTATGCGTTCTTAATGTACGACATTTGAACAAGTGCTCTGCTACATTGCTTGTCATATGTACATGAGGTAATTATATTCTCAAGTCGCAAATATATGGTATGCTCCTTAATTACTTTTTAATTATTGTCTTCTATGTAACTGTTTATATAATTCAAAAACTTATTATAATAGAAATATATTTAAATTTGATATTAATTTTCCAATAGAAGTTCATTGTGACCATCACCGAATTTGCAAATACAAAGTTGAATAAAAGTGTATAAAATTACGCTAAGATCATATTTTGTTTTAAACTTCTCATATATGGAGACGTACGACTTCTTGATGTAAGAGTTACAATTCAAAATGTTACATAATAATATGTATCAAAACATANAATTACGTAAAAATGTTTTTGTTTTGATTTACTTTTACATTTTTAGTTGCAAAAATGTTTTTATAATGTTTGTATTGGCACCATTTTTGCAGAGTTTTTCTGACAGTTATAACGTACGCGCACGTTACATATGACGCTCCGACGATGAACAATAATAGATATAGTCACTTTAACTTATGTGTTACTGATGAATGTATAGACGCAGGTATGTGTAAAACTTAATTTTATTATTGTTNTTATACAACTTATTTAATGTGTTCTTATTTTATAAGTAGTATCAATAAAAAATTTTGAATTTTTATCCAGCGTCAAAGATTTTAGCTAATTTAAACCGCACAGTTGATCCTTGCGATGATTTTTATAAATTTGCTTGTGGCGGATGGATGCAAAATAACCGAGCAAATTAGTCGTTTTGATTTTTGAACGCATTTACAACGGTCAAGAGAAGGGAAATGCAACTTTGAGGTGATACAATTTTATTATAAATTTATTATGTATGTGTTTATATGTGCTTAAATTACAAGGCAAAATTACGTTTTGGCTGCAAATATTTACTTATTATACTAACCGAACGATAGAATCCATCTCATTTGATGAGTCATTTTCAATAAATAGTGCCACTTTCATTTACATGAAAATGACTGAAAAATATTTACTTCTTTTCCTCTTCTTTAGAAATAAATAACTTTTAAATTTTAAAGTTGTTTTCTTAGCGAAAACTTTCAAACACACACGGTGACATATGAANTTTAATATTTTGAAAGTAATTATTCTAGTAAAATTGCAAATCGTAAAGTTTTGGACAACCTAAACTTTCGTGCTTGATAATATAAAACACAATGCGAGACAAAAAATTATTATTTATGTTTTTTTGTAATTGTTTTAGTTTTGGGTACAGTAAAATTTTTTATAAAATATATATACGTTGAAACACAGTTTTTACATTATATATACGTAGACTTGTCTACCACTCTGTTTTGTTTGTTTGTAGAACTCATAGAAGAACCCAGTAAGGAAGATGATACTAAATCTCTGCTAAAAGTAAAACAAATTTATGCGTAATGCATGGATATTGGTATGTATCATTATTATTGCAAAAATACATTAATTATCACAAATATTTTTACTTTGTTATAAAAAAAAATAGTTAAAAATATTAAATCTATATATTTATAAAGTTTAAAAGAAAAGTGTACCTTTCAATAAGATTTATTTTCTGAATTTCAGACAATAACTCGTACGCAAAAAACTATAACGCCATTATAAAAAAATATGTTGAATGGCCATTGATTATAGCTTCTCGCAAATGGGACGTTAAAACTTTGACATGGCAAAATGTTAGCAATAATTTGCATGAGAATGGTTTTGAAAACGGCATTTATAATATTACCGTGTTAGCTAACAAAACGTCCAACAGTAACGTCATATCTGTATGTATATTACACATTTATATATAAACTATACTACGAATCATATTAATTTCTAAAATAAATACTTTATATTTTACTTCTCATGTATCATTTGCAAAAAGCACTGCATATGTATACTTGTTATAAAAACCATAGTATACAAACTCTTGTGTGAAAATATAACCTGTATAAAATTACTATTTATTTTTAGATTACTGAGCCTTCTTTGCATTATCTGCGGGATATGTTTTGCTATAGCAAAACGCCTATCTGGAAGAACATACATGTATCCAACATCGTACGCACTGCAAAATTTCTTATAGAAGAAAATAACGTAACTGTCGATTATGACATTCTTACTCGAGATGTTCGTGATATGGTACAATTTCAAATGGAACTGGCTACCGTTAGTATAAAACATTATAATATTATAACAAAAACGTGCATGTAATTTAAAATGTTTAAATAAGATTTTAATTCATTTCAAAATACTGTTTACAATGTGTCATTTAATATTTCGTACATGTTCTATACAAATAATATTTGTGTTACTGCTTACAGCTGACAATAGACTATGACAAAAGTAATACTACTGATATTTATATACCGTTAACAATACAATAATTGCAAGAAGAGTATGATAAACAACATTCTAAAGAGAAGGGAAAAGTGTGGCTAGATATCAATTATATGTTTTATTTGAATTACATAGNGGTAAAAGTTATTCTAACTTAATATTTACAGATTAATTGGCATCTAAAAATTCAAAAATTATTTACGTCACAAAAATTGCAATTGAAGTATCTGAGAAACTGATCGTTNAAGCGTACAGATATCTGACTAATTTAGTACCGTTATTAGAGCGCACACCATCTCGTGTAATTGGTAAGAGTTTTAAAATAGTAACATTTAAATTCAAAATTAATAAAAATCGAATAACACAAAATAAAATAGTGATAAAAAAAATATATTATCCATTCACTAATGTAATTGTAATAACTGCAGTTAATTACATGCAATAGACCTTAATCGACAAGATTCTTAGCTACATCCAGCAAGCAAGAGCAAAAAGTGATATCGCACGTGACAAAAGATAAAAGACTTGCGTACAAGAATCACCTTTGAAAATTGCTATTTCGCATAAATATGTGAAAAAATACGTATTGCACGAGAGTATACAAATCGTACGGTTCTTGTAAAGAAACGAGATATTTGATATACTTCAGATGAATTACTTATATATATTGTACAACAAAATCATTATAGATCAGAGAAATACTCACGAATATAAAATACGCTATTAAAGAACAAATAGAAAATTGCACTTGGATAGACGAGTCTTCAACACATGCATGTCTTGAGAAACTTACATGAGGCAGGACAATATCAAACCCGAGTAGTATAGCGACAAAGCTATTGACAAATATTATGAAGATGTAAGAAAACTAACTGTAAAACAATAATTATTATTGTATGCAACTTTTCTTGTCTCTTTGTATCGCGTTACATGAAGATAAGTTCTAATAATGTACATTTCTTTGATTTATTTGTTCCATTGTATTGTTATAAGATGTTACAAAAAAATACTTGTTAAAACTTTGTAATGCGTTTTAGATGAATGTCAGTACAACATATGCCGGCAGTTTAATAAGTGGATTTAAATTCGAAAGAAAGAGAATGTTTAACTTGTTAAGAACTCCCGACGACAAAACCTTTTTGGGGTAAGACGTTTTACACTTCTGTTTTTCAATACTTATATATTACGTTTGTGTAATATGTATGTATATAATATGTAATACATTATAAAACATACATGTTACATTATAAAAAANTATAATAAAAATATTAAATCTACATTAAGAATCTTATATGGATTGTATTTTTGTGTAATAGATTAGTTATAAACTCGATAGTGTCGCACAATTACTACATTCNATTTCGCAATGCATTTGGTAAAGTTTTATACTTGTTAATACTATGCCAAGAACTTAGTAAAAAGTTTCTATTTTATTAATAAGTTATTTTGTCATTTTTTACATGTAGGTGTTTTTGTTGCCCTATTACACAGTTCTATATATAATATAAGTCGTCTTCCGTAAGTAGTTTTAAAACATATAAATTACACAAAAAGCACATTTCTTTAAAAGAATATTAAAANTTTTTATTTTGTACCAGATTTTTAAACTACGGATCTCTAGGATTTGTTATTGGTCATGAAATGAGTCACGGTTTTGGAATTAGTGGTAAGTAAATTTCTAGTTTTTAGTACAAAAAATATCTTAATACAGCATATTATTTATAGAAAGTAAGTACGACAAGGACGGCAACGCCGCATCATTATGGACGCAAAATATCACCGACAAGTATGACAAAATAATCCAATGTTTTATTGACCAGTACGATAAATATCTGTTTCCGGGACTAAAACATAAGAATGTTTACGTAAGTAAAGCACTCACACACACGTGATACACCAGAAAAGTGACACATCGGCTAAAATCTTTNGAAGTTCGTTGAATTCGTTATGTAAATTTTTTTAAGGCAGATTATTTTACTTTTGAGTGAGGTTTTTACATATAAAGATATGTAAACAGTCGAATTTTCTCAGGTAGACGGATCACTGACGCTTGGAGAAAACATTGCCGATTCCGCGGGCATTGTAGCTGCATATTACGCGTATAAAAACCGGAAAGCAAGACTAAACGAACCTGAGTGGCGGCTACAGGGACTGGAGCAATATAGCGATGATCAGATTTTTTTCTTAATGTATGATCAAGTAAGTAATTAATAAAGTGTTAAGCTATACAATGATATGCACATAAGTTTAATTCATCTAACAATCAATAAAAATAAAAGGACAATAAGTAGATAATAGTAATATTATTATTTTTTGTTTTGTTTTAGATGATGTGCAAAGATATTTTTCCGGAAGTTTTGCAAAACCGTACATTTGATAACCATCCTCGAATGGAAACTAGGATTCTTGGCAGTCTTTTGAATTTTCCTGAATTCTCTGCTGCTTACAACTGCCCCAAGGAAAAAAGAATAAATCCTGAAAAGAAATATGCTCTGTAGCAATGAAACGACAAAGTTATATGTAATTTTTGTAACTATAAAAATGCGAACACGATGCCCTTCTTTCCCAAACAAGATATTTGGGAGATAAATTTGTTAGATAAATTACGTCTACATATGTATACATATGTATACGTCTATATATACTATATGTAAATGTGTAATAAATTTTCATTTTTAATATAGTAAAATATTTGCAAAATNATCTTGTGTTTTTTGCATCAGTAGTTCCACTAAAGTATGTTTTGTCAACATCTGTGCGAAAACCGTTATAATTCTTGCTGTACTTATCCTCGGATCTTGCAAAGATAAATTTTCGTGCAATTTAGTATACTGATATTTCATTGTTTTTGTACTTTTTGCAAGTCATTAAGGAAAACTAAACTTTTTTGCGATTATCAGTAACGTATATGATCCAAGAAATTGCACAAAGTATAAATATCTTATAATTCGAGTAGTTTTGCGTCAATTAACACTGTAAAAGTTTTTTGTAATTTTTGCTGATATATCATACAAAATCAGACTTTATAATTCAAAAATATTTGTAAAATTTAANGATTACATTATTTCGGTAATTTTTCTTAATTCCACTATAGTCACCAAATTATAAAATTTTACTTTTTGCGCATCAGAATGCACTAATTAAAATCCAGGTAGTCGTCACATAACAAAATATAATATATATTCGAGCCACCCGTTAANTTAAATATTTAATCCCGATATAGGCAGAACTTAGTGCGATTCTTTTTGAAAGTTCATTACAATTGAACTGCTTGATGTTCACTCATAAAAATTACTGGCGGGCGGATGCGATTGAATTATTTGTTACTTTTTTTACATACANATATAATAATTGTGGAATCATTAAATGACAATGCGTTCATTATTTGTGTTTGTTTAACAACTGCATATGCCAAATCATTATTTGAAATTACAATATTATTTGACGTAACAACATAATTATTTGAAGTAGTAATAATATTATTACTTAAGTATAATATTAAGGTACTTCATCTTCTGCACATTGTATTTTAAACAAATCTCAATTATCCTTCAGATGGCAGAGAAAGGCTGAAAATTACAAGTGTAAGTTTTCGAAGAAGTTTAGGGCTACAACATAGCCAACACGAGCACGACACGTGCTTCATGTAAACATTAGATAAGAGAACACGGTGTAGCCCGCGTTAAATTTCCCATATACGACAAGTCGAGTTTCGTCCGTGCAAAGCATCGATAGCTGGTAGACGACTTCGTAGTAAAACAATTTTATGTGATCTGATCTTTTTGAAAGAAAATAAATTACTATTTTTTACCTAACGGCACTAATCTCTAAATTTAATTGTTAAAGTAAAACACTTCATGTAAATATATGCGTATTAAATGCATTTTTTAAATACAACATTACACAAGTGCATCGTCGCATTACATAAATATTAATTACATTATCAAGCAGTACATATACGGTATACTTCTGTCTTAAATATTATGTTTCACGTAATTTTATATACAATTTTCAAACACCGAAAGTTATAGAAGTAAGAAGTATTAAATTTGAACATTTGTTTTTGACGATAGTTTGTTAGTGACCTTTGCCAAAATCGTAAACACAAAGTTAAAGAAAATATTTGACTCAAGTTCACCGTTTGTGTTAAGTACAATTTTCTCAGAATATGGGAACGTACAACTTAATTATGTAAAATTTAAAAATTTAAATAATATAAAAGTATTTACTATGACATTTGTAAACTTGCATAAACATAAATTTTTGCGTCACTGTTACTACTAAGTAAATCTTTGTTATTATATTTTTTTAGTTTTGTAACTGTTTATTTGCATTACTTTTTCAGAGTATTTTTAATAGCTATATTGCACGTTACGTGTTTTAGCGTTGTAACAACTAACAATACTGGATCTATTCAGTATGCGTTATGTACCACTGATAAATGTATTAGTGCGGATAGGTGCAAAAAACAAATTGATTAAATTGCTCTTGTATTGCGCTATATATCTTGTCTTATGTGTGATATTGTCACTGATTATTTCTATTTTTCTATAGCTTCAGAGATTTTAGCCAATCTAAATCGTACAGTTGACCCTTGTGATAATTTGTACACATTTGCCTGTGGCGGATGGTTGCAAAATAACTAACCAAATGATTTGTTTCTATATATTACCATATTAGATTCGATCACAAGAAAAGTGGGGGATCAAGTTTGAGGTAATACATTTATTATATTGTTGCATTGGATTTGTTAAGAGGTACTTCGCCGAATTATTGTTCGGATTCTCCAGAGGATTATGTTCAAGAGTTAGGGGCGAAATTGGAGGAAATTCATCAGGGAGTTAGGGAGCGATTGGCGTTGAGGTCGAACAAGGCAAAGGTTCGTTATGATTGTAAAGCTAGACATATCCTATTTGATGAGGGGCAAAAGGTTTGGTTCTTTAATCCTCGCAGAAGCAAAGAAAAAGCCCCTAAGTTGCAGAAAAATTGGGAAGGGCCTTACGTAGTTGTTAAGAAATTAAGCGATGTAGTTTATTGTATTCGTCGCTTAGATAGACACAGGAATAGAGTCGTACACTCTGATAGACTGGCTTCGTTTTTCGAGAGGTGGGAACACACGTCGGAGCCCTGTGAGAATTAGTGGATGTTTGTTTTTTTTTTTGTTTAAAATGTTACGGATATTTGTTTATTTGTTTATTTGTTGTTGTGTTAATTGAGCTTGGTTACTCGTTTTCTTTTCTTTAATTCCACCGTTTACTCCGTTGCTACTCTGAATCTTTCCGTTTTGTCGTTGGACGTCGGGGGATTTTTGCTTCGCATCGAGTCGTCGCGAGATCTTCGTGTTTTGAACGCCGTGCTAGAAGTCCGCCTTACTCACGGTTTTGAGCGTGGTTTTCCGTGGGTCTTGGAGCAAATGCCGAGGCGGGGATCTGGGGTGTCCTTTTGGACGATGGGTCCACGTGAGTTCCTCCCCCCCCTTGTCCGAAGTCGGAAGAATTTTGTGGATAAAATTGCTCCAGAGGAGATTCTCGGTCAAGAGTTTCTCTAGTCAACTGGCTCATGTATTCTGAAACAGCAGTCTAGAAAAGAGCGGGAAGGTTGACTTCTTCTGTTGGATCATCGGGACGATGATCTAGAAGAGAGAGGGGGCAGTGTTGCGAGATGCGGCACGCGGTATATGAAGACTTTCGACGATCGATCGCTTGGGCGTCTTTTTGTTCTGGTAGCAACGGAATTTGTTGACAGCGAGGTTCAAGAGAGTGAGCTGCCGGATTCGGAATTGTCGACAGACTGGAACATTGGCTCGAGATTCTTTTACGTTTTCCGCGACTTATTGTAACGCGTTTTCCAATAAAGATCTAGTGTGTTATACGCGGTGTTTCTTTTTCTTTCCGCGGAGCGCGACAACGCAGCGGTAACGTGATTTAACGCGGCCGTGAGTGCAACATTTGCAACAATATATTTAAATATATATTTTAATATGTGTACAAACGCAAATATTTAGGAAAATAAAATATGCAAAATTAAGTCAAAAGTATTGATCNGAAAAAGTATTGATTTATTTATATCAAACAATCAAAAAAGTGAAAAGTAGGATTTGTGTAAAAAGTAGGAGTAGATAAAAGCAGTGTAAAATTACACAAAGTTTATTTATCAATATAAGCACTTAGGTACTTATACAACTTTGTTATTTTTTTCCGCATAGAGTTCATAGCAGAACCCGCTAAAGAAAGTAATACTAAAACTTTATTGAAAGTAAAACNATTAAGGTGTACTTCCGAATGACACCTGCTCCCGATTGATCTGGAATTTTGCACAAAAATAGTGTTCAATGAAACAACTAAACGCGCGTAGTCTTCGGCAAATAAAAAACAAATTTTTAAAAAATTAAAAACAATATCGACTAAAATCGATTTTAGATGTATTTCAGAATGACTCCTTTTTTCGATCAATCTGAAAGTTTGCACAAAAATAATGTTTGATGGAACAAACAAAACAACCGTAGTCCCAACTTCGAGAAATAAAAACCAAATTAAAAAAAAAAAAATATATCGACTAAAATCGATTCTATATAACATATATACACATATATAATACATAATAAATATATTATATATGATAGTTGTACTCACTGAAAAAGATTTTAAAGTAGCGGGTGATGAGAGTAGTGCATGCTTTGCACAAAAAGTTACAAATTTATTTTTTGCAGAAAGCAAGATCTACTGTCTATAGTAATTCTTTGGAAAATTCGCGTTTTTGATAGTGGAGCCTCCCTGCAAAGTGTCTATCGAGGTAGTGCCACTATCTCTATATATATACTCTAGCTGCGTTCAGATTATATATATTCACAGTCAATACTAAAAATCTATACTTTACGTCACATGTGCTATAGATTTCNAGTACTGGAAGTGAATATTGAAACGCAGCCTTTCTAATGCAAAGTAAAGTTGCATATAAGTTTACAATTTTGCACACAAAGCAAGATTTATTTTTTATCTACTGGATGCAAAACTAAATCTATAAGTATTTCTTTATACATTGCGACTTTCCGCGCTAAGTTTCTTCGTCGATTATTTTAAATTAAGTTTAATTAATAAAAATGGTTTTGGCCTTCCATGATNCTTTTAGTAGGAATTAGAATATTGAAAGACTTGTCCGAGAAGTTTTATCTTCTCAAGAAGTGTGTTGCGTTGTGTCAGAATATTGGACTTTTACCATCCAAACGCAAATGTCCTAAAAATGGAAAACATTTAATGAAGATGTATAATACTTCCCGCTTTTACCAAAGTTATATCCATTGCATTGGAAAGCGATAGCGGTGTCAAAAACATGGCGTAGAGCGAAATATGGCNGAAAAAACATGGTTTAAATTTCACAATTTGACTATGGAAGATGTTCTTTGTATTACTTATTACTTTGCTAAAGTTTTTAAATACAAAAATGTCGAAAATAAAATAAAAAATGTTGGCCGTTTAGAAGTGTCTCCAGAGTCTATTGCGGATATATATTCATACTGTGGAGAGGTCTGTATGCTGACTATCGATCGTGTGGCTAACAATGAAGGACCCATTAGTGGACCTGGAAAAATACTTGAAATTGATGAAATACAATTTGGTAAAAGAAAATATAAACGTGGCCGAATTGTAGAAGGTAATTGGATTTTTAATGCCATCAATATTGCAACTGGTGCTCTGCGTCTTGAAATTTGCCTTCACAATCGGCGAGATCGAGAAACTCTTATTCCCATTATCAAAAAACATATTAAGACTGGATCGAAAATATATTCGGATTGCTGGAAAGCTTATGACTGCTTTGGAGGAGAAGGGTATGAACATCTTTTGGTAAATTATTTACTTGAATTTGTTAATGCTGAGACAGGAGCTAATACTCAAGCAATAGAATCACAATAAAGACCACTAAGGCTGAGACTTCAAAGAGGTGGTGTTTGAAGTGAACATTTAGATTATCATTTTTTTGAATATTTGTGGCAGCGTGAAGCAAAAAAAATAATTTGGACCTGTTCACTGAATTAATAAGATCAATTCGCATTAGTTATNCTGGTGTTAGCTAAAAGATTTTTTTAAGCACTTATTAAAATATTTAAAATATTGTAAATACAAAAAAAGTTAAAAAATAAAAATCACAAATGAAATATAAAAATGTACAAATTAAAAACCCTAATTTAGATTTTATATTTTTACTCGGAGGATGCGAGGGGAGGGGCAAAACCCCTCTCNTTGCAGGGGGGCGTAGTTCTCTTTGCAGGGGGGCGTAGCTCCCCTTGTGGGGGGCGCAGCTTTCCCCCTGCGCAGTCCTTCCCTACGCAGCGCTACCCCTGCCTACACATTTACAACATAAACATAAAAACTTACTTTTTTTAATTTTTTAATTTTCTAAAAACTTACCACATATATAGAATCGATTTTAGACACATACATAAGTTTGGATTGAACCTCGCTTTATATGGAAAGTAACTTCCAACGCAAAGCGAAGTACAATCCAAACCTGTGTATGTGTGTGGGTTAGGTTAGATTTCTGAATAGTAGAGCCCCCTTGTAGGGNAGGGCGGAACGCAATGTTTTCACGCATACACTTTCTACGAGAAGCGAGGTTTTAAATAAGAAATACACTTAAAATCGATTTTAGTTGATATAGTTTTTATATTTTTTAAAAATATGTTTTTTATTTTTCGAAATTGGGACTATGTTCGTTTTGTTTGTCCTATCAATCACTATTTTTGTGCAAAATTTTAGATTGATTGGGACAAGAAATCATTCTGAAATACACCTAAAATCGATTTCAGTCGATATAGTTATTATTTTTTTAATAATTTGGTTTTTATTTGCCAAAGTGGAGACTACGCGCGTTTTGTTTGTCCCATCGAACACTATTTTTGTGCAAAATTTCAGATTGATTGGGAGCAAATTCCAAAAAGATTTGGAAGTATATCCAACAATTATATGCGCAATGCATGGATAACGGTACGTATTACTACGATGTAGAAAATATATCATAAATATTTCTCTTTAAAACAAACAAATAGTTACAGTTTACAATAAAAAATACGTTTTTTTGTTGATTTTCAGAGGGCTTTGATGCAGACAAACAGAATAACTTATTTAGTGGCGTTGCAAATAGGTATCTCGAATGGCCATTGATTATGTCTCGTCGCGAATGGGACAATAGAAATTTGACATGGCAAAATGTAAGCGATAGTTTGCATGAAAATGGGTTTGATAATGGCCTTTACGATATAGTAGTTCAAAGACATGCGGAGACATCAAATAGTAGCATTATCTTTGTACGTATATTGATACAAAATATATTATAAATTATATTTAATTATATACGAGTATTTACTATAATATTTTATATACAACATAATAACACACACATTTAATGTACCCATTTAAGTAGCGCAAGAATGTGTAATTAAAGAATCAAAGCAATTACGCAATCGCAAATAACAACGTGTACATAAGTGTGTAAAAACTGTAAATCAAACTTAATTAAATTTCTATAACAATTTTATTATTTTTAGATAAATAANCCTATCAATTTTTCCCCGTGGATTACCATACCTACTTTTAAGGAAGCATATGTATCCTTNATTGTCACAAATGCAAAAACAATTAAAAAAAACAACGGTAAAACCGTCNAAATCGATATTCTTACTCAAGATGTACGTGATATCGTAGACTTTGAGAAGGAATTGTTTAACGTAAGTATGTGTGTAAAACATAAGAGTATAGTAATAAAACAATACATACACAATTAAAAATTTTTAAGTTTTTCTTACTACTTTCAATGTACTTCTTATGTGACTTTTTACGTAATATTTTCTTTCTTACTACAAGTGCTTTTTTTCTACTACGAGTGCCTATTTTATAGTTTTATTATCTTTAATAGCTGATTGTTTAAAAAAACTTTTCAATTGATTTAATTAATTACAGGTAAAAAGAGACTTTAAAGACAACAATATTAGTTCTAATGTTTCTATTCTGTTAACAATTCAACAATTTCAAGAAGAGTATGATAAACAGCATTCCGGAAACCAAGAGAAGGTTTGTGAAAAAAAAAATATATATATAAAACTTACACGCTTTACTATATACGGGTGTTCGACAATCACATTAACATCTCTTGTAGGTAGATAAAAGTAAAACTGAGTCGAAAAGTCCTGAACCATTTTTTTCTATTACATATAATAAAGGAGTAATTATTGAATAAATCAAGCCAATCAGCGCCGATCTTTCGCCAGGATCACGTCAGTGAGCCGTGCGGAGCGTTCACGCACACCAGACGTGTAGTTCACTGACGTGCGTTCGGCTAAAAGTTGGCGCTGATTGGCTTGATTTATTNAATAATTATTCTTTTATTATATGTATTAACAAAAAATGGTTCAGGACTTTTCGACTAAGTTTTACTCATTCTATCTGCCTACGAGAGATGTTAAAATGATTCTCAGACAACTTGTATAAACTGTAAGAATGATTAGAATTTTATTTACAGATAGATTGGAATTCAATCATTAAAAAAATATTTGCGTTAGAAGGAACCGCGATCGAACCGCGTCTGAGAAGATCATCGTTAATAAGTTCACATATTTTGCTAAATTGGTATCGTTGTTAAAGCGCACACCATCTCGTACTATTGGTAAAATTTTTGAACAGTGAAATTTAAATTGATAATACATCATGAAGTACGAAAAATATATCTATACAATATTAATTTAATAACGTAATAACTGTAGGTAATTACATGCAATGGACCGTATATATACATAAAATTAATAACCTAATAACATACAACTGAATTGTATCAGACATAAAACAAAGATAATGTGCNAAAAATCCAACTTACAAGGNGAGGGTACACCCGTGGGGTCACCGATTTTGTTTAAATTTTGCAGGTATGTAGTATCAATGGAAGAGTGTTTAATGCTATCCGGAGACGACGCACTACTCAAGCGTTTTCGAGAAATCGCGGTTTNAAGTTTTACACGTTGCTTAAGTAACGTTGGAATAGGGCGATTTTCGAAGTGGCGGCGTAGCGTAGCGGACAAGGCGCCGCGCTACGAGTCTGGAGATTGCGTGTTCGCGCCATGCTAGTTTTTTATTTTTTTATTTATTTTTTTTT
>NW_018022126.1:0-4240 GCF_002006095.1 Pseudomyrmex gracilis
ATGATTTTTTTTTTTTTTTTTTTTTTTTTTTTTTGTCACATATTTAGTTTACAGTTTTTGAGTACCTTTTTTTCTTCACTAAATGTTATGATCAAAATTTCCATCATCATGCAAAGAAGGATTAAGACCAAAACGAAATTGATCGGTTCAGTCGTTACTTAGATATTGCCTTGAGAAAATCTTCCCACTTCTATTTTGCATGAATCTCGCGTATAATAGGCACGGTGTGCTCGCACAGTTCGAGCGCAACTTCGTTGCGCGTGAAACTTGGCGCGAGGCACTACCGTGCCTCTTGATCCATCATAATTGTAATTATTATAGTTTTGTCGACTGAAGATGACTTAAATATAAGTTGAAACGTTTCGACACACAACTCGTCTATATTATTGCAATTAAAACCCTGCATCTGGTTCTTATTGGCCGATCACTCTACACAATTTAGTTTTATCGTACGAACCTGAGGACGTCCCTCATATCCTGTGACGTGACACTTTTTGTGTCCGTCACAAGGATGCATTTCCGGCCGGCACAGGAGGCGGTGAGCTCGTGTTTCCCCACTATTTGAGGGAGAGCAGCTCATTAGATTGCGTAGCGCAGGCGAGTGCGCTTACTTTGGGTTTGAGTTTGTATTTTTGCGTATTGTAGTATGCAGTTCGGCGGCTATTTTGTAAGTTATTTTCAGCGTGAGAAGAGCAACACACTGTACGTGACCGGCAGGTGGAGAAAAGCGAGAAAGAGAGTAGATAGAGATAGACAGCGATACAGGGGCGTAAGGGCTCCAGAGGCGCGAGGCGCTAGGCGACCATGATGACAACGGACCAAAAGACGGGAGACATCGACACTCCGACTTCACCAAAAACCGAAGCGGAGCTCCCTGTGGAGTTTTCGACCCCGCGGTGCCGGAAGCTGAGTCCGAATAAGCTCAGTGACCTGAGAAGTTGAAGCCGAACGGGCCGCGGCGGTCAGAAAAGGGCCCGCGTCAATGAGTTGCCGATACGCACGTGGCCGCCATCAATCTAAGCACCGCGAAAGAAGAATATGATTTGCTCATGAGACAGCGCGAAGAGAGAACAGCGCACGGCGAGAAGAGCAATTGCCGAACGAGCCGAATTCATTGTTGCGCGTACCGTCAACTCCGTGAGTTCACCGTCTCTCACGCATGTCGTGATGCCGGTGTGTAAGACAGTGTGCCGGACAACATCCAATGAGGACCGGCTAAGACGATGTCAAAAGGAAGAGAAGAATGGTTATCGGTTTGTGGAGAATCGCCGGCAAACGTAAGTGTGGTTGGTTCTCTTCCGCACCTCTCGCGACTTATATTGTTCGTGAATCGAATCTCGACAGGCTACTCCGCGAGTTTGATGTCGCGCGATATAATGCCGAAAATACTTATAGTGTATTGTGGTTTGCGTTTGTTAAGAATAAGAATGATTATCTTTATTCGCCGCTGCTCTCGTCCCGATCAGTCGCGGTCGCAACAATCCGGGCTTATCTTGGCTCGTCATTCGTGTATGTCGTGTTTTCATTTTTTTGTTGTTTGCGTCACTCTCGACCGTCCGTTATAGTCTCTTAGCGCGTGTAATTCTGAAATATTGAATAGCATATCTTTACTGTGCTGTGCCGAATATCGACTAAGAAATTGTAAATCTTGCCGAGAATTTATGACCGACATATGTAACATTTTTACCGCGCTCTTTTACCGTATGTATTGTTTTCTCTGTTTCTTTCTTTTGTTTGTGCTGCCGATATCCGGCCCTTCCAATGAAATATTGTCATTAAATTTATATTTTTTTATTATTATTAAATGAACAAGTTTCTCTGCTCTTATTTAATAAACACTGCCTCCTGAGCCCACGCCTCTCCGTTATTTGAAAAAAACTGAGCTGCCGAGTGATCTTGCCGTCACGTTTACGTTCTTGTCGAGATTCGTCTTTTAAATTGAGATTTCTGAGTTCGGCGTGTAAAGCACGCCTGGCGCCCAACTTTCGAATTAGGTGAGTAAAAATTTGGTTTTTGACTGAATAAACGTGCCGAAGTTGTGCGGTGCCTCCGCTAAAAGATCCTAAAGCGAAGTGCACGTCACAATCCATATAAATTGATAATGTCATGATTTTTCTTCCTCGAAGCCAAAAACTTTTGTTTTAACCATTTTTCTATAAAACGTATATTTTCCAAGTTATTTAGGTGGCCTGTTTTAACTGTCTCACCCTGTATATGTTTATATATATAAACCCTGTATATGTTTATATATATAAATGAATATACTCATATATGTGATGCAAGTCAAGCATTCTATATAAAATCACGAATTGAAACATTTCAATTCAAACAATCATGTGTAAAAAAGTTACACTCCTACAACTACAAATATATATATATTGAAATATATTTATAAAACATTTAGCGTATCAGCTACTACCTGTCAAATTTCGCAGTTGGTTTTAAAACTTTTATGAGCCATAAATATTAGTCAATTTGTTTATACAGAGTACAAACGTGTTCCATTTAAGTTGACACAGCAAAAATTCTTGTAGATAACTGATTAAAAGAAAATAAACTAATGTATGTTTTTTACTATTTTGAGTGAGGATTCAAATGGCACTATTATTTTTTTAATACGTGAGCGTTTTCAAGGTCATTTCAAAGTCAATTTTTTTTGTTTTTGTGTATTGTAAACCTATATATTTTACTTTGGAATCGTATTCTACGTAAAATAACGCACAACTTGTGTCTAAAACATTTTTTGTAGGACTTCTGTTTTTCAAGATATTAAGAAAAACATTTATAGTATAAATTTTTTGGAATAGTTAACAGTTGCAGAAAAAATTGATATGATTTTTTTTCATGGTGAATTAAGAACATTAAAAAAGCTATTAATTTGTATGCTTTGTAGTATCCCGAAAGAAGATATCCATCACGCCATACATTTTATTATCGTATAGTTAGACACTTTATTATACTGTAAATGTTTTGTTTTCTTAATATTTTGAAAAACAGAAATCTACAAAAAATGTTTTAGACACAAGTTGTGCGTTATTTTACGTAGAATACGATTCCAAAATAAAACATATAGGTTTATGATTAAAAAAAAAAATCAAATTGACCTTGAAATGACTTTGAAAACGCTCACGTATTAAAAAAATATTAATGCCATTTGAATCTTCACTCGAAATACTAAAAGACATATGTCTTATTTTTTTTTAATCTACAAGAATTTTCGCTGTGTCAACTTAAATGAGACACTCTGTACATACATTTATATATACAGTCGAGTCTCTATAATTTTCTAACTCTGTAACACAGACCTATGTACTGTGTACTTAGCTGTTTGTATATTCCCTCCACGTGCCACCGCATACTACTGAGACCCGAGTCTGGCATCACTGGTAGAAGATTTTGTAATTTAACTTTTCGCAGAATCAAGAGCCGAGACTTAGAAAGATTACTCGGAGACTCAACTATATATAGGGTGTCTTAAAAATTGATCAAACCGATGTATGAAGGTAGATTGCGTCAGTCTAAACAAAAAAAGTTATATACCATTTTGCAAAATTCGCAATAGTTATTGAATAGTTAATTAAAACATGTGACTTAATAAGCGCGCAGAAAGAGATAATCCGAACTCTGTAGGTGTATAAGCTTATCAGCTGTAAAGAAAAATAGCTTACTTCATGCAATGTCCTAGCAATGAGAAACATAGTAAACAAGCGAGCGCGACATGTGAGTCGTGTGACAGCTTCTTGCGATCAGATGATATTCGACGGTACAGAAAAAGCAACTGAGAAGGTTGCTTTCCGTGAGGAAGTAAGGAAATAATAACGCTCTCATTTCCTTCTGTCACGAAAAAGATATTACTAGTAATTATTATTACTTTTAATTTAACGAGTAGATGTCTGTCTCTTTTTTCTGTATCACACGCTTTTTTTGTATCGCTTGCCGTTGTTCGCTGCGTTACACCACCGTGAGAATCACATGATCGCGAGAAAGCAGCCTTCTCATTCCGTTGCTGCTTTCTCTGTACCGTTTAATATCAGCTGGTCGCAAGAAGCTGTCACACGTCGCGCTTGCTTGTTTACTTTGGGTGCATTCCGATATTTACTGCCAGTACTGGCAGCGTCACAAGTACCGTTCCAAAATACATAGCAGTAAGCTGTCGAAGCACGTTTGCGAGCATATGACGTCACGGATTTTGTCGTCACTTCCTGCTTTCATCACTGCGGTTGGAGAGGTAAGGCAGTCG
>NW_018022126.1:5403-26912 GCF_002006095.1 Pseudomyrmex gracilis
TGTGTGCTAACAATTTTGGCGGTGTTTCCGTATTGTAGCATTTCTGCAAACAGTTTCTGTTACCAAGGTCTGCGCCGAAATTGTCAAAAACAGAAATTGTTTGCTGGGTTATATATTATACGCATGTGGGTAGAGGAGGAACGGAGCTCCTCTCTCTGCACCTTCTCCTCGTAAAAACCTAATCTATAATATATCATTGCGAAAGTAGCGAACATTGAAAAGTACACTAAAAAAAAACCTGTTTCAGCTTTGATCATGGGTGAGTTCCAGATGCGCAGAAACAAACGGACACGGCAAGATGTGTCAATCAGACACAGACTCAATCGGACACAGTAAGAAACGGACACACAACGGACTCAATCGGACACAGTTGCAAACGGACACAGTCGCAATCGGACACAGTTTCAATGGGACACAAGACAGTGTCAATCGGATACACTAGTATTAAATCAAGACTATTTCTTTTATGTGTTTTTTTGTTCGTGTTGTAAGCGTGTAGGCAGGGGGGCTGCATCCCCCTGCACCCTCTCAAAACTTAACCTAACCCTAACCTGTTACTACAATATCAATAGGAATGAGTGAGATTTTTGCGAGGAAGGTTCAGGAAGAAGCGATTAGGTTAGGTTAGCTTTTTGGGGGCTACCATATATGTAATACTCCTATATTGCTAGTCGCGTATCTTCGCAATGAGAGGCACGAGGCCCGAGAAAGGGAGACGCACGAAGTCCAAATATGGGTATAGATGGTCGAGCGTCATTATGCGCAGGCGCATCTACCAAGTGAGTGCGAGCGAGACAAAGCATTGGAAAGTGAGAGAAAGAACGCGAGAAAGAGAAATGCGCAAGCGTGCTTGAATGTTCACCGCATGCGCACAAAGCAGCTGGAGAGAGAGGCTACTATATTGTCTGCACCGTAACGATGAGCTTCAGGTCGGCACCGTACTAGCAATATAGGAGTATTACATATATGGGGGCTACACGCTTATATAACACGAACAAAAAAACATGAAAGAAATAAAGTAAATGTATTTCAAATAAGGTCAATATGAAAGAAATAATCTTGATTTAAAACAAAAAAGTCTTGATTTAATACTAGTGTATCCGTTTGCGACTGTGTCCGATTGGGACTGTGTCCGATTGCGACTGTGTCTGTTTGCAACTGTGTCCGATTGCGACTATGTCCGATTGAGTCCGTCGTGTATCCGTTTCTTATTGTGTCCGATTGATATACCGTGTCCGTTTGATTCTGTGCACATCTGGGTCCTCTCTTTGATCATAACAGTCATTGTAATCACACTTAGGATTAACAAAGTCAGAAGTGATTTTTTTAGATTTTAACTTTAACCAGTTATGTTAGTCACTCTTAGAATTGACTTAAAATACACCAGTCAAAAGCCAAAACACAAACCTAACCTATTTTGGACTTTGACTAAAACGCTTAGTTGTTCCACGCATTGACCAGTCAATCCTAGGACAGCCCGTGTTTCAGGCTTTGACTATAACATATAAATACATATATATATATGTATATGTGTGTGTATGAGAAATAAAAATATATGTTTATATATACATATATTTTACATACAGAGAGGAAAAAAGTACCGGAACACCTGAATATCTCAGAAAATATAAGTTTTACAGAAGTGTTTCAACCAAAAGTAGTATCTAAACCGTTATGGTAGAGTTGATCAAGTTCGGTGAAAAAAATTAAAAATTGGTGTGGAAGTGAAGGCGTTACCGAATAGTTTACAGAATTTTATGCTTTTTTAATGAAAAAATACTTTCATATATGTGATGCAAATCTAGCATCTTACATGACTTAAAGAATTGTTATTTCAATTCAAAAAACTCACGTGAAAAATTTACACGTGAACGCATATATATAAATGTATGCATACATATACACAGTGCATTCAAAAAGTTCCGGGACTGATGTTGTATAAAATCAAAAAGTGGCGCTATCTGTGTTTCCATTGCGAAATATTTTTTTTCACTTTTCCTTTAGCTACTGTAAAAATTTGAAAGCGCTATCTCGATTCAGTAGCGAGTGCGAAGTGTCGGAAGTGTGTGTGTGTGTTCGATTACGCGTGTCACGATCTTTACGATAGAGCAACAGCTGCAATTAAATTTTGTTTTAAATGAAGAAATCCGCTTCGGAAACACTTGAAATGTTGCGTCAAACCATGGAATGGCGGAGTCATGGCGAAGGGCGGCCGGTGAAAATCCGCGCGGTGAAATCCAAAATCAAGACAATGCTCATCTCTTTTTTCGATTCTCATGGCATTATCCATAATGAATTCGTTCCTCCGGGTCAATCAGTAAATGCTGCCTTCTACAAAGATGTTCTCGACAGATTATTGAAACGAATAAGGCGCGTGCGGCCGGAACAGTACCGGTCCGGCGATTGGTTCCTTTTGCATGACAACGCACCGGCGCACACGTCAATATTGGTATCGCAGTTTTTAGAGCCAAAAAAGAGGTCACAGTTATCAACTACTCCCCGTATTCGCCAGATTTGGCTCCTGCGGACTTTTTTTTTGTTCCCGAAATTAAAAACGATGACGAAGGGAGAGCGTTTTGACGATGTTACGGACATCCAAAGGAACGTGACACGTGTCATCAGGGAAATTCCAGAAGAGGCTTTTTCTGGAGCCTTCCAGCGACTCTACGAACAATCAAAAATTTGTATAGAGAGAGGACGGGAGTATGTTGAAAGCTGAATAAACCATTTTTACATAACTCGTGTTTTTCTTCATAAAAAAAATTAGTATCGGAACTTTTTGAATGCACTGTGTATATACGCACATTTTTTCGCACAACATCCTGCGATCGGCTCTTACTGACCGGACTTACATTTATTTATTAGTTTGAAAAAATTCTTGTTTAATTTAAGTCATCTTCAGTGTGTTCTTTAACCAGAAACTTTCACATCTATTCCCTTCACATGTATATGTGACAATTCAACGGTAACTGTTGTAAAGTAATATGGTTTAAAAAGATCTATTTACTGATTGTATTACTGTGACCTTGGATTGTGCCGCCAAGATCGGGTCAAGGTCACGTCGATTTTTTTAAATAGAACTCCCTATTTTTTATTGCTGATTCTTATAGCCTAACTCAAGAGCTTTCCAAAACACTATAATAAAGTCTATTTTTAAATACAAAAATAGAGGAATGGCAATAACAAGCTAACACCAGATGTTCGGGTACAATTCTTTTTTAATTCAAAGATTTTAAAAAATGTTGACAAACGTTTCGATCCACTATGGGATCTTCTTCAGTGTTTTAATAAAAAAGTACATAAAATTACAAAAAAATTATGATCTATTCGAGATCATAAAGAATATGGATAAGAAAAGAAACGCTACATAAATATTCAAAGAAGCGAAAGTGGCAGCAAAGTGTCAGTCAGTATTACATAAGAGGACGTAAAACGTTCTCCCGCTTGGAATGCAACCGACAGACTGAGCAGCTCCCTCCATATTCAAGATATATGTAACGATTTTACCTCTAAAGTTTATTTTCATTAAGTACTTTTTGACTTATGATCTTTTTAAACAATACTACTTTTGTCTGAAACACTTTTCTGTAAACCTTATATTTTCTGAGATATTTAAGTGTTCCGGTATTTTTTCCACTCTGTATATAAAATGTATATACATACATATATATATACATTCTTCAGATTTAAAATTATTATTACTAAGGTATATCTTTTTTTCTTTCTTTCGGAATTAAATTATAACAGATAATTAAGAAAATCACTATTGTTATTATAGATAGTTAAGAAAATCACTATTGTATGTCTACTTTCTTTTTAGGTTTATACGATTCTAATTAAATTGCCAAGTAACGGCAGTAAGCACAGTGAAGGGGCGAGTATAAAAATGATCCACGACGAATCTATGTCGATCCAACTACACAGCATGGTAGAAGACAGCGAAGATGATATTGGTGGAGGAAGTAAAAGTGGAGCAGGTAGTGGTAGTGTTAGCAAGCTTGCCCGTCTCGGTGTAGGTCCTATGTCGAGCTCATCGATGGAAATGAGGAGACCGTCACAGATGCCGGACATCAGGATACCGCTAAACGCAAAAAATATAGCAAAAGTGGCCAAAATCTCAATACCGAGTAAGCAACCAAATAAAAAAAAGAAAAAATTCCAGGAAAAGAAGAGCGAGCGAAAAGCCGCAAAAACACTTTCGGCCATCTTGCTGGCGTTCATCATCACGTGGACTCCATACAATATCCTGGTGCTCATAAAATCCATCACCGCCTGCACGTGGTACATACCGCAGGAGTTATGGGACTTTTTTTATTACCTTTGCTACATCAACAGTACTGTGAATCCGATGTGTTACGCTCTGTGCAATGCGACTTTCCGTAGAACTTACGTGAGGATTCTCAAGTGTAAGTGGAATACTAGAAATCGCGGCCCAATCGATAGGGGATATCAGTAATCAACGGTGCGTGCCTTGATTTTTTCGTATCGGTTTTTCCGCGTTTTCAATATTCGCGTTCTACATAGTTGAGAGTCAACGACTGCGTGCGTTTCTCACACGTATGGACATGTAACACATATATATTTATACGTACCTCACAGAAACAACATTGAATTATTATTATTATCATTATTATTATCATTATCATTATCATTATCATTATCATTATCATTATCATTATCATTATCATTATCATTATCATTATTATTATCATTATCATTATCATTATCATTATCATTATCATTATTGGTTGTTGTTATTTTGTTGTTGTTGGTGTTATTATTATATTCTTTACTTTTCTCCTTTTTAACGCGTTTCTCAGACCGCACGAAGAAACGTAAACGAGGAGGCCGATGAATGTCGCGAATAAGTTTGGCACTCACATAAAATATCCAAAAATTATTCTGTTCCCAACAATTGTTCATTTTGCGAGTATTTCGGCTTCTTTTAGGCTGATTATATGTATATATAAAATCATACATGCAGACGTCGGTAGTAAATCGTTCGGCCGCTCGAGCAGCTGTCTCCACACAGAAAAAAAACAGACTACTTTCGAGTGTTTCTCTGAGTGATTTTATATCACAAAGACGAAAAATTAACCTCTTGACGACCGCGTCGTCCCCGCATCGAATCAAACGCATTTTTTAATGAACGTTAAGTAAAGGATGATAACGTTATAAATTATGTTGATAATCCCTGATAGGAAAACATTTACAAAATTATGTGACGAAATCTTGCACTAAAATTGTAATTTGCAATTATACAGATATATTTTGAGAAATAAATGTAAAAATATTGATCTTTTATAAAATATTTGTAGTTGTTTGCAAAATTACTTTCGGCAAAAGAATAACGATATGGCGAATCATCTTAGCAGTATATTTGCAAGATTAATTTCAAAAAGAAATTGTCTAATAATTGAGAAAAAAATTTCAGCTATGTGATGTTTAAAATATATAGAAATATAATTACATATGAAAAAAATCAACTTAATTCATGTATATATACTTATGGAAATAACGACTTTTTCGCATTTTTTGACAAATATTATTTACAAAATTTTATTTCGACAAAACTGTTGCGTTATGGCAAATCATCTTAGTGCAATCATTGCAGGATTGTCGTTATTCATGATGCCATTTTTGTGCAATATTTTCACAATTTGCCTATTAGGGATTTGGTTATCTCTTGTTAAACCATGGAAATTTAATGCTCTAGTGTAATTGTGTTGCTTTATTGCACCAGTGTCCATTAACGCATAAGAAAGGATTTTTAACGAACTATCTTTGTCAAGGGGTTAATATGATACTCGGCGACGTAAACGGATCTCAAAAGAAGTTCATGTTGCTTATAATATTCTTAAGAATCGATTTTCAACATTGCAAATATCGATTGTTTATATTATCGTGTAAATTCATAATACGGCAGTAATTTTTTACTGCTGTATTAAGAATTTTTTAGATCGCAGATCTTTTGGAGAAATTGAAAAGGTTCTCAGCTTGATTTTATTTAAAAGTTTGCAATCTTCGATGTTTAAACAAGCCGGTGGAAATCTTTGAATGTTAAACTGTACTTGGCATCGAATATGAATATTTATTATTTTTTATTTATAGTAACAGATTGCTATATCACTGCTTTCGAAAAATTGTAAAACTGAGTTCCATTTGCGTTGACAAAAGGCATGAGTCTCGGTCATCAACACAAAGGCTGTGAATTTAGAATTCCGATAGTAAACGTCCATAGATTTTGATTAGAGTTTTTGCTTTGTAAGTGTATAAGTTTTCTATATAAATAATATATGTATATGCAAAAAAAGTTTTGCTGATTAAGTCTTAATAATAAGATAAGAAACTGACATGTTAACGCTGTTAAGCTATTCATAGATCCCGATTTTCAATATAAAGTTAGCATCTCAGTTTTTAATTCGTAAACTCTTTAAATATAAGCGAAAACTCTAAACAGAAATATCGGCATTTATTATATATCGGAATGCTAACTTTACACTTATCAACGCATTAGTCAAAACGCACGTAGCTCCTTCGAGTTTCGCGAGAAGTAACGCGACGTGGATACTGCCATGAATATAACGTTTATTAATATCTTTTCGAATCGTGCAAACCACAAAGGATTACGCATTTGAATATTACGTGTCCGGTACACTCGGGACCAGAAGGTACCGGTGTTCCCTAGTGCGGTCGCCATCGCCATTGTACCGGAAGCATCGTTCTTGCTATTGAAAACATTACTTTATAAGAAAGAAAAGAATAGGGGGCAGGAGGTGATGGGAAGTGATAGCAAAAAGTGAGGAAGAAGAGAGAGGAAAAAATGAGAGAAAGGAAGAATGGGGAGAAGAAAGAGAAGGAAGAAGAAGAAAAAGAAAAAGCGGCGATAACAAAGAGTAACAAGTGTAAGATAAAAAAGGTTGCGCAAGAATTTACTTAGTAAAATATCGAAAGATAAGAATATATAATCTCTTTGTACGCGTCGCGTAAAAGCGTGACGGGCGATGTAAACATTTAATATAAATTTTATGACGTAGAAAAAGTGTAAAACTGTAAATGAATGTGTTTAAATATATACTAATGCTGGAGAAAACTAGGAACAAAGTGGGAAACGAAGATTCAATGATAAAGTACGAAAAGGCTGGGGCAGCCAGCGGAGTACGGAAGGATAATTAGCGATTTTGAGAGAAATGCAAGAGAAAAGAATAAACGCTAAATCGAATTCTTCCGTAAAACTAAAATAAGATTCTAATTATTGTGCCAAAAAGCCTTAAAAGATTATATACCAAGAGTATATGACGATAGACGCGTGCGCGCGTGCGCACGAGGCGGAGCATTATGGAAGGAACGTCGTAGTGTACTTTTGAGGCTATTGAGAAATCTAATATACTGAAGGATTATAGTTAATAAAGACAGAAAACTGAAAAAAAGATAACAAAATAAAAGAATTGTGTCAAGCGATACTTTAGCAATCGAGATCTTATAAATAAATTAAAGTCAACCGTACGCGCGCCGACATGCCTATAGCGACCTCAAGACTGCTCTTCATTCTCGATTATATATATACATATATATATATAAAATTTCGCGCGATCATATCTCCATGATGCAACAGAAAGATGCACACAATTTTGTACATACATAACTCTCATTATTTTTCTTACAATTTATTTCTCACGCGCCACATATATTCCCATAAGTGTGTTAATCACAATTCTCATGCTGATAATATATTACCCGCTTTTCTACTTTAAGAAAAAGTACTCTTTACCTCTGTGTACCGTTTATCACTCGGTATTCAGGACAAGAAACATAATCGCTGTTTGAATGACAGTGATGTTCCTATGTACGCGTCGGCACGCGTGCGTTTGTGTCTTGTACAAAATATCCACACGCACACTATACATGTGTACTCTCGCGCGATCAACATATACACATATACACGGTGCAGTGTCGCGGAAAGTACTTGTGAAGATACATTTGTAGGGTGCGTCGTCACGCATCTACTCTCGATCACGCACGATTCATAATAATTTACGTGAAATCTGTAAACGAGATTCATGATGATTTACGTGAGATTTACGTGAAATCTGTGAACGAGAGACAATGCGCGAGTTTTGATACACTCCGTACATGTATGGCAACGAGAAAGAATGACGAAATAACGTTGATCACAACTAAACCTAGGTACATCAGGTAGACGCGACGATCGTTACGAATCACTAGCGTAATTAACGAGTACAATTAAATGATGTATGATTTTGATCGATTATTCGAACTTTTGATACGAGGATTTGATGATCGATTTGGAAGCCGTTTACGCGAGCTATTACACTGATATAAACTGTGTACTATTACATATGTTTATCAATGATAACGATTGCTTCTTTGATAACTTCTTTTCCTAGACAAGAAGTTAAATGTTTAAAAAAGATACGACATTACGTCTTAAAAAACACTTGAACGAGATATCATATCAGTATAATTTCTCGCGTTTCCTGGCATTTTGAGCCGGCGATTACGCTATCGAATACATGGGAAGAAGAAAGGGAATGGAATAGCATAGGTCTCGGTGATATTTTTTTACCTTTATATTTGATCTTGCGCTATTCGATCTTGTGTGATGTGAATTTAAAATGCGATAATAAACGCGACGTTTATATGAGTGCGACGAAACATAGAATCATAACGCTTGACGCTTTCGTTGTACTTATATTATTTTGCAACACGAAAGTGACGTAAAAATATTAATGTCTCGCAAGATTCTGTTAGGCTTATATAGCACATTTATGGATTTCAACACTTTTGCGAAACTTTTCAATGTGTTTAACTTTTGGAATATATCTCAATATATCTCAAAATACATTATGTATAAAAAGTACCGGTACCGCAAAAAATCTCGAAAACTAGGCATTTTACGAAAAAGTGTTTCAGATAAAACTTGTAAGGTTTAAAAGAATCTATTTATACTGATTGTATCAGTGTGACCTTGAATGATGCCGCAAAGATCAGGTCAAGGTCACATCGATTGTTTTAAATAGAACTCTTCATTTTTTTATTACAGATTCTTATAGCTTAATTCAAGAGCTTTCCAAAATACTATAATAAAGTTTATTTTCATTAAATACTTTTTGAGTTATGAAGGTTGAAATGTTAGAATACTTTTTCTACGAAGATGATTTTGATCGAAATGAATTTTGTGAGCTCATAATGCAGAGAATTGACAACAAACCTAACTTTCTCTTTAACATAGATATTTTTTGAGTAAAGCAACATTCGAAATGAATGATAACGTCAATAGGTAATGACGTTAATACCGGCAACACTCTAATATTCAACCCTCATAAGTCAAAAAGTACTTAATGAAAATAAACTTTAATATATTATTTTTTGGGAAAGCTCTTGAGAAGTAAGTTATAAGAATTTGCGATAAAAAATAGAGTATTCCATTATAAAAATTCATGGTAACCTTGTCTAGACCCCTTAGCAATGTTATTCAAGGTCAAACTTATAAGATTAGTAAATAGATCCTTTTAAACCCTACAACTTTTTTATTTAAAACACTTTTTCGTAAAATGCTTAGTTTTAGAGATTTTGCGCGGCATCGGTACTTTTTATACACCCTGTATATTGAGAAAAATTATTGCGGTAAACATAAAAAAGTTGGTGTATTACTTAGCATTTTATAAACGGTAAGACTTTGTACTTCAGTACTCTCTTTGAGAAAAAAATACAATAAAATAAAATTCGAACGTAAATCTGGAATAAAACCAGGGGAATTGATTACTTTTGAGATGCAATGTATCAAATGAGAAGTTTTGGGAGAATAGTTTTTGATATAAATAAAATAAAATAACATTCCTTGAAAAGTAAGCAATGAAGTGTGTAATGTGTGTGTGTGCGTGTGTATTTGTGTAAGATCATTGATATGATAATTCATATGATAAGAATTTTTACGTTGTATTAAATATAAAAAAGTGTGAGCTATATTTCTTTAGTATATAAAAATTTATTTTCTCTAGAATTTCAAGAAGATCAAGTAATTTGTGGACACTTAGAATATCTGTGTTGATCATCTAGTTAAAAAGAAAAATTACTCTCAAGTTACTTTTAAGTTTGTAAAAATGTATTTTCTCGCTATAGACGTACAGGCTTAATTTTGTTTATTTATTTATTTCAACACTAGAACATATCTTCGAAGTTCAATTTTGTTGTTGAAGAGGTACTTTGTATAATATTTATTTATTATTTATATGAAATATCTATAAACGCGTAATATATATCAAAAAGAATGTGTGTTTTTTAGTTGTTAATCAAATTACAGATCACACGCGAAAGCAAGTCTGCATGCATATAGTTGACTTCTGCGGCTAGTATTGTTTCGAGATAATGTGTGGAATTTTTGTCTGATACCGTTAAAATATGTACACAAATGAAAAATCGATAGAAGCTGCTATACTACTACTCTATTATATGTATAACGAATAACTGCCTCTCTCCTTATTTACATACTTTCATAGTATCACGTCGAGACGTAACTGTAATGTAACACAATACACGCGTGTCGCAAAAGAAAAAAAAAGTTTCTTCGTCAGATACATTAAAATGTACAAAGCGAATATATTTCGTGATCGTTAAATGTAAGATTTAAGTATTTTTCAAAGAAAATTTCGAACATATATAGCGCATGTACCTGGGTATCTTCTCTTACGACACTGCATACTCATACATAATTATATATAAATACATATATATATATATACATACATATATGTATATGTGTGTGCGCGCGCGCGTTTGTGTGTGTGTATATATAAATATGTGTGTGTGTATATATATATATATATACATGTATGTATATACAGAGTGTTTCATTTTAATTGACGATCTAAAATATCTTTTGAACAGTGTATTTTAGAGAAACATGTTTCAAACAAAAGTATTGTTGTATTGTTTGGAGCGGGACATAAGAATAGTGTCATTGATATGACTTCGGAGAATTGTTTGAAAGTCACGTCAAGGTCATCATCAATTTCTTAAATGGAAGTGCACATATGTCATTACACATTTTTATAGCTTATCTCGAGAACTTTCCAAAACACTATAATGAAATCCTTTTTTAATACATTTATAACTCGAGTCTTATAACTCGAAAAGTATTTATTAGAAAAGGATTTCATTATAGTGTTTTGGAAAGTTCTCGAAATAAGCTACAAAAATGTGTAATGAGATATGTGCACTTCTATTTAAGAAATTGATGATGACCTTGACGTGACCTTCAAACAATTCTCCAAAGTCATATCAATGACTATTTGTTATGTCCCGTTCCAAACAATACTTTTGTCTAAAACATGTTTCTCTAAAATGCACCGTTCAAAAGATATTTTAGATCGTCAATTAAAATAAAACACTCTGTGTGTGTGTGTGTGTGTGTGTGTGTGTGTGTACAGGATGTATAAAAAGTACTGCGTAAAATCTCGAAAACTAGGCATTTTACAAAAAAGTGTTTCAGATAAAACTTGTAGGGTTAGGAAAAGAATCTATTTACTGATTGTATCAGTGTGACCTTGAATGATGCCGCCAAGAGGTCAAGGTCACATCGGTTGTTTTAAATAGAACTCTTCATTTTTTTATTACAGATTCTTATAGCTTAATTCAAGAGCTTTCCAAAATACTATAATAAAGTTTATTTTCATTAAATACTTTTTGAGTTATGAAGGTTGAAATTAGAATACTTTTTCTACGAAGATGATTTTGATCGAAATGAATTTTGTGAGCTCATAATGCAGAGAATTTACACAAACCTAACTTTCTCTTTAATATAGATATTTTTTGAATAAAGCAACATTCGAAATGAATGATAACGTCAATAGGTAATGACGTTAATACCGGCGACACTCTAATATTCAACCCTCATAAGTCAAAAAGTACTTAATGAAAATAAACTTTAATATATTATTTTTTGGAAAGCTCTTGAGAAGTAAGTTATAAGAATTTGCAATAAAAAATAAGGTATTCCATTATAAAAATTCATAATAACTTTGTCCTAACCTTAGCGATGTTATTCAAGGTCAAACTTATAAGATTAGTAAATAGATCCTCTTAAACCCTACAACTTTTATTTGGAACACTTTTTCGTAAAATGTGTAGTTTTAGAGATTTTGCGCGGTACCGGTACTTTTTATATATCCTTTATATATATATATATATATATACATATATATATATACCTATATATATATATGTATATATATATATATAGGTATATATATATACTTGAAATATATTCGCGTACGATGTGTGCTATTTATCTCAAAACGAATATTCTCGACGCGTATACCAGAACTAAACGAAATAATATACGACTTTTTTTAATCGTAGATTATGTAAACACCGACGTAATCAGTCTATGTTTATATACGTGTTTTATATTAATGAGGAATTTACGATTCGAGAATAATGTCTAAGATACCAAAACAAGAGAAGCGCAGAGAGTAAGAATAAACAAGACGAACGAGAACGTGTAGAAAATTGTGTAATGCGATACCGATAGAAATTTGGAAGAATATACTCCGTTGTCTGTGACAGAGATGTATGTAATTATGACACAATATCCGAAGAGTTTTTCTTTGTGTGCGTTTCACTCACAATCAGAACAAAACCTCCAATAGACATCTAGTAGATGTCACATGGAGCTGTTGATGTCTAATAGACATTTAATGGAGTTTTTGTTTTATGTTGTGTGTGTGAGTTCTTCCCACTTACGTAGCTATCCTAGATGACTTCACGTCCTACTTTCTTCTCTACATTTTCTCTAAGAAGAAGGAAGAAAAATATTCTTATATGAATATATTTTGTTGTTATTTATTTAACTAAGTAATATTCCCGATGTTTGTGTAAAAACTAGAAATTATTACGTACATTCCTTGTTGGACTGTACATTTGCTTTCTAATTTATTTCGAGAAGTCCTTGCTATCGCTTTCCGTGGACTGTCCTTTTCTACGTGGTAACTGTAGCGTAATAGGCTGCACTATGTCTTGATTCTGTTTCTTGGGCTGAACAGTGGGATGACCGGAAGTTGCTGCGCTGCCGCGGTGGAAAGTGATCTTGAGGTTAGGCACATGCTGTTCCGTGCCGGCCCAGTCAAAATTGAAGATGGGCGCCTCCGAGTGTCCCAGCGTGTCCGAGTCAGGTGTGTTGACTGGCGTAGTCGGCGTGGTAATGTACGGACTGAGTTCCTGGTGGATCACGTCCGGCACTCTCTGTAACGTGTCTGACCACACTGGACTGGCACCCCAGCTCTCGAGAATAGTCGTAGTTTCCAATGGTTGTTCGCTTCCAGCGGTGCCAGTCATCGGAGATGAGGCGATTAAAGTCTTGCTTGGTAATCGCTTATGTAACAACAAATTGCTTCTTTCTGAGCAGCAATAGTCCCGATCGAGATCAGTAAGATAATATTTAGTGCCAGGCACTGATAGTACATCCGCTGGACAACTGCTTGAATATTGGGCGCCATGGCATTGCACAAACTTGGCTCGATAACTAGCTAGATGTAGAGAGCTCTTATGATATTGTTTGTGATGATACCTGACAGAGTTATCGAGGGTGTGTTGCTGATGACTAACAATCTGCACGGTTCTGCCTTCGTGCTGCTCACTGCCAGTTATCGACATGTCCACCGGCTCTGCGTCATCTCGCATAATTCGTCCGCTGGGATAATCCATCGATTGTACAGTTTTTGAGACGCTACTATGGGATTCCGCTTCGGATCGATCCGGGCGAAGCGACGGCGAGTGTTGGGTGTCGGTATCATTGGAATATGTACAAACGTATTCCTGAGACTGATTAGCAGTAAGTCCTGCGGAAGGATACACGATGCCGCGACCCTGACCACCGGGACAAAGTCCGTATGTAAATTTACTTTGAGACGAGTACTGATATAGCCACGAACTGGAACGCATCACTTCCGCTTCCTTATCGCTGTAATTACATGCACTCGTGTGTACAACATAATATATGTTGATTAATTATTATTGTTATTAATTTATTTAATTGAGTTGTTTAATGAGCGGATATTAAAATCGATAAACAGGCGAGCGTACGTGAGCACTTGGTTTGTGCAAACGATGATGGGATGTTGGCACTCGTCGGAGGTGTCTTTGACCTGCAGCACGCAATGTACCCAGAACCATCTTCCCAACCGACTTTGTAATCTCAATAGAGCGGTAGTAGATCGCTCTTGATCGGATTGAATAACTAAAAACATTACCAATTTAGCAAAAGAAAAATGTGAATTTTACTAAAAAATCGAGATACAAGAAAGGAAAAATTAAAGAGATGAAAAAAAACAATTGTTTATAGTTCGTATACCAGTTTGATGTTTGCAATAAGCTGTTCTTATAGAGTCCCAATGAAGCAGATTGTACCACGACACGTTGACCAGTTCGTCACGAGTATATTCCAGATGACTTTCCGCGCTATAAAAAGCAAAACTTTTTTAAGGAAAAAACAACTTACAAGCCTAATTATATCGTTATTGATACTAAATTAGATGTTACGTTTTATCAATATGCAGGTACTTCATGTCCATCGAGTGAATCGTGGTGAAGATATTGGTAGCGCCTTGTACAATACTTTCTCGAGTTTCTGGCAGAACTACTGGTGTGCAGGAAGCTAGGAAAACAAACTCATTGCGGTTGCAAACGGGAACAAATGGCAGAAAGTGACCTTCTACGAGAACTACCTGTGAACACAAATGCGGCATTCCGCAAAAACTAACATAATCTCTCTAATCGGAGTTATACCAATTACCTTTTGATCACCGAATCGCAGCTGTCTGCGAGAATTTCTCGATACGTTGATTCGACACAGAAATAGTCTTCTGTCATTGGGAATGGGACTGTTTCTAGATAACTGATTTTGTACTATTACGTGATCCTGCTTGTCAATTACATCGTACACGCTGTCGCCGTGAATGAGTAAATCTTCCTGTACATCTTGTGACTTATTACAATATATCTTTCAAATATTTAAATAAAATATTTGTTTTTTATTTTAATATGACATTTATACAAAATGCATTATATATATATATATATATATATGTATATGTATATGTATATATTCATACATATATTTATTTAATGACTTATTAATGACATTACTTTACCATGGAATGTCCGAGATAATCTGCCGCGTTTTCTGATATGTATAACAATTTTCCTTGCTGCGTCATCATCATAATAAAGCCAGACATCGCCTGGAAAAAATGCACAGATTGTATCTCGATAATATAAGATAAATAATAGACAAATGTGAAAAAGAAATACATTAAAAGAACAATGAAAAATAATTAACTGAAAGATAATTACTTTTGAAAATCCTATATTGGGTGTTGGAATATTTGAGGACTCGGACGGACAATTTTTTAATGCTGAAACGGAAAAATAAATCAAAGAAAAAATTAATATTTTGTTGTACTAATAACATGTGTTGAAAAAATATTGTATAATTACAAAAAACTATATAATTATAATATAAAAAAACTATATAATAACGTCAAATAAACAAACAAATAAATCGCTATCAATATATGTATAATGATAACGTGGGTTTACAGGCGACTAAAGTATGATAAGAAGAAGTCGTTATTTCTGTTTTTATTTTACGCAACAAAAATGTGCAAACGCATTTGATAAGTTTATCGCAGCTGTAAAAAGCTACTTTTTATTTGCATTCCTAGTCAATGTTCTAGAAAGACCCACAAATTACGCGCAGATTTGAAAAACGCAGAGAATGAAAGAAAAATATAACTAAGAAAATTAAAATAACGAGATTTTTTATGTTGAGAAGAATTATCGATTTGGAGCCACAAAGTGTTGGTTTCTATCGATGTCAAATGTTAATCAAGTTTAACATTTCAAATTCAATGTAATTCCATAATTCTGTCTCTTTTCTTTAGAAACTTTCTGTTAGAAAGTATTATCCATCTAAGGTCAAGTGTCAACTTCCATCTATGCTATTCAAGTGAAAAAATGTATTTCTAATTCGATATAATTCTTATACTCTTTTTGAAAAATACGATACTAGATTTTATTGTGTATCAATTTCTCGTTCCTTGCGTGCTATTCTTACGCTTCATTGTGTTTCGAGCCTTAATCGCGTACGATTGTCCCGGGGCACGCGCGCAGGCTTCCAGAGGACTAAAGAAGAAGAGAGAAAGAAAAGGAGCCTATTTCAATCTCGTGCTTTTTCGCACAATCGCTCGCGCGCTCGCCACCCCTTCGTTTAAAGGTTTTCCTAAAAAAGTAAAAGGGAAAAAGATATATGCACTAGAACAAAAGAGAGAGAAAATGGTAAGAAAAAATGCGTATGCTAATGTGCAGCACGGCAGCGTTTACTAACAGCGCTACATGAGACTATAGTATCCGATATCGCGAGACAATGAGCGCGAAAGAGAAAGAGAGAGATGACTAGAAAGGTGGAGGATAGGGAGCAAGGGGAAAGGAGAGTAAAACCGAGAAGAAGAACGCAAGAGAGAAAGGGAGGCTGAAGCAGACAGCAGAGGGAATATGCAATACAGAAAGAGAGAGAGAGAGAGAGAGAGAGAGAGAGAGAGAGAGAGAGAGAGAGAGAGAGAGAGAGAGAGAGACCTGAAGAGGAGGAGAACACGATGAAGGGGGAAGAAGGAGTGTGGGTTACAGGAGCGTGAGAGTGTTGTTGCAAAGGCCGACAGGTCAGCGGATCACCCGGAACTCGCGCTTAGACTTCGCTGAGTTTGAACGCGCGCCGGCCGATCTTACCTTCTTGCATCGCTTCGCTTCGCTTTGCTTTGCGCTCACCATCGGTCTCTCTTTTCTTCCCCTCTCCTCTCCTTTTTCTCTACTGAATCCCTCTCGCTATTGATATCCATCGGGATACTATGTTCCCCGCCATTTCTCCCTACGTCTACGAGAAGCTTTTTAGTTGGGTTATTCTCTCGACAGACTCCTGTGTAGTCAAATAGAAATTCTTCTTTGCGCAGATTGTTTGAGCGAATCACTAACCGATTACAACGACATGAAGCAAGAAGAACTGTTGCTCGTGCCGCGATATCGCGAAAACAAATCATACTAAAATTTATTGCTATACTTGATATATATTGAGTAATTTCATATTTTTCTTAATTAGTTAATTATTTTCATAAAACAATAGTGTTATATACAATAGTAAAATCATTAATTTAAATAGATCATAAAAATCATAAAACTATTAACACGTTAAGCGCCATAACAGGATAAAAAATTTTAATAGTGATATTTTTATACTAAAACAGTTTCAAAATTATGAAAAAAAATGTATTTACCTAAATATGCCGCGGCACATGACATGTTTAAGAATATATAACATTATTCTATATTAGATAACTTTTACACTTATTATTACGTAAATTATATTGAATTATACATTTTTTTATTTTTTATTTTATAACATTTGTTAGAATATAGTTAATGTTTTAATAATACCTTTCTTATATTTTATATATTAATTCTTACTCATCAAATTACATAATGTATGTAATTTTACGATATGTCCTAATCATTGCGCATAATTCAGTGCGACAAGAGAAGTAACGTAGCTCTGAAATTTTAGCGCACGAACATGGGGAATTGCACAGCACAACCGCTAGTACCGGCATTCAAGTCTCGGACGCGATGGATATGAATTATAGTGTAAAGATATAGCAATCGCAATATCCCGGCAGATTTGCTTTAACGCCTCTTGTTATTTTTATCCTATGGCACAAGTTGGAAAAATATACAACTTACGCATATCGGGCCATCTTGTATTTAAAAAAATCACTTTTTTTATATTACAGTATTATTAATTATGTTGTCTTTAATTATATGCAAGTTGTAAAATTACGACTGAAGAAGACTCAGCTTAGATTAAAATGTTATATCGTATCGTTTATATTTGAAATATGTAAATATTATTTACATATTACGTCTTGTGTTTTAGCTCGAACAAACTGTAACACTCAAACGTAGGCCTGCTTTTTCGCTATCCGAGATTTGAGGAAAAGTCAAATAATATTGATTATAAAAACTTTTACAAAACACAAGACGCAGTAGTTACATTGATATTTCCTAGGCCAATATTTATTTACTAATAATTATTTTGCGCGTGTATTGCGTATGTAACATGAAAAAATTATATGCAATATTTAGCAACCGCATTTTGCATCCATTTGCAGCTTAGAACTTCGATAATTCTTGGTTTCATAAATATCATACTTTACTTCTGATATCTCAAGTTAGACTTCGAAATACTTGTTCATAAAGGCTTGTAACTCGCAAAGAAAATTTGCTTGCAGTACATAAAAAAAGAAAAAAAAAGAGTTTTTAAGTTTAAAGACGCATGTAAAGTTGATCGTTCATCTACCTTGCTGAAAGTAGTTAGCTTTGCGTAGGAACACGCAGACCAAGGCCATAAGCTGCAGCTGCGAAAGCCTTTGGCGTGTCGAGGGCGGTAGCGGCAGTAAGTCACGTAGATTCGCGATTTCGGCGTTTATCAGGTCTCTTCGAAGTTTGCTGGCGCCTTTTGTAGACTTGCTTGCATCTATCCTTCAAGCACACACTCACGTTACCGTTGTGCTGCTGCACGCGCGCGCGACACGTGCGTGCCGCGCCATATGAATGTTGAGTTTTATCAGAGTCCGATCTCTGGAAACTTAATCGCTGATCAAAAAAAAAAAAAAAAAAACTATCCACTTCAACATTTCGCATTCATTTCATTTTATACTTTAACGAAGAAAGCATATTTATCCAGGACATTCTATTACATATGTACAAAATCTAAACAATCGCGAGGGATGAACTCACCCCCGAAGGAAATCACGAACGATTCGTCCTTTATTTCATAATTTAATTTCAATCCGTTGATATCGTTACAGTAATATTTATTAATCAAAAGATTTGCTAGATGACACTAAAGATTATTTCTGATATGACTTTTGATATATGATTTGTGTATTTGCTGTTTTTATTTAAAGCAAATAATTCTTGCTGAAGTACCGAACGCGACAATTCCAGTGAAGATGGCGATAAAGAAATTGAATGACGAGAATGCTGATACTGCGGCCGTAACTTACCGATTGAACATATTTTGCTGACCAGGAAGACATCAGTGGTCGATCACTGGTGAACAACAAGCAAGAGGATATCCGGGTCGGCAGGTTCGCGCAAAACTGCGGCTACGATCTAACATCCGGGTCATAACGCGCTACTACACTGAACACGTGGATGGACTGGCGGAGGCTGGTTCTCCTACCACCACCAACATCACTACCACCTCCTTCTCCTTCTTCTTTTTCTCCTCCTCCTCTTCTTGTACCACCACCTTCACAGCCATCACCTCCTCTTCATCGTCTACCTAACCCTAACCTACCTACTTACTACCTACTACTTCTTCGTCTTCACCGCCTTTTTTCCTCTCGCTCCCGCTCGTTGTACCGAAGTTTCTTCTTTCTCTTCCTTCTTTTCCTCTTCCTTCATGCCAGTTAATCCCTTGATCTCGCTCTTGCGTTTGTTCATTGCATTTACTCGCTCGCTCTTAAGTCACGATCAAGCCGCGAAGTCTTGTTCCTTTACCACTGCCACCATCATCGCCACCACCTCTGCTACTGGTTGCACGTCTCTCTCCTCTTATATGCGGTTTCTGCTCGCAACTATCACGCGGTTCAGCTCAGCTCACCTCAATTTGAGAAACTTTTAGGACCCATTGTATAATACAATCGCCCACATTGTATATAACCGCAACGTAATTTAATTAATTAATTAAAAAATATACATATGTATCAACTATGCCATTATTATATGTAATAAGAGAGTTTATTAAAATATACTAATTATTACTATCATATATATTTAGAATACATACGTACATACCATGTATATATACATATAAATATATATATATATATATATATATGTAAATAATATATTCTCTGAGCATGTAATATAGTTTTACATGTGCTATAAACAGATTTAAAAATAACTATTTCTTGATTTATATATAAAACCATATATTTATTACAATTACCACATGTTTAAAATTTGATAAGTAATAATAAAAATATCCGGTAAAAAATTTTTCATATATACTTATACATAAATTAAAATAATTATATCTAATTATTCAAATTTATATGTGCCGAATATGTCCATACAATTTTATACACGGAGAATTTCTTTTTTTAAGAGAATGGCTTCAGAGATATTCCATATCAAATTACAAAATAACTTTATTAGTATCTTGTTAGATACAAAAAAATTATATAAAACTATATTTTTACTATTGTTTTAAAAAATTTTTGATATATAATTATATATACTTATACACAAATTAAACTTATTATATCTAATTATGCAAATTTATATGTGTGTGTGTGTGTGCCGAATATGTCCATACAATTTTATACATGGAAAATTTTTTACCGGGTATACATATGCGGATTTCAAAATAACAATATAGTTATTTATATTTATCACTTCTATTATCTATCAAAAGCTCGTAACATCGTTATTTAGTATTATCAGACTTTCTACAAATATACAACATTTCTTACATACACGTATACTATATTAATTTATTCTTACCCGGTAAAAAATTTTTCATATATACTTATACACAAATTAAAATAATTATATCTAATTTATATGCAAATTTATATGCCGAATATGTCCATACAATTTTATACATGGAGAATTTCTTTTTTTAAGAGAATGGCTTCAGAGATATTTCATATCAACTTACAAAATAACTCTATTAGTATCATGTTAGATACAAAAAAATTAAATAAAACTAATTTTTACTATATTTTTAAACAATTTTTGATATATAATCATATATACTTATACACAAATTAAAATAATTATATCTAATTATGAAAATTTATACACCAAATATGTTCATACAATTTTATACATGAAAAATTTTTTACCGGGTACATTAGCAATTATATGATCTTTAAACAAGTTTAATTTATAAATACATATTTGTGTATATTTAATAAGAATTTATCTTTTATTTAGTAATAACATGTGTGTCTCATGTAATATGAATAATTTGAGTGCAAATAAATGGTATCTATATATATGTATATATACATATATATAAATATATATATATGTGTATAAGTATACATATATATATCTATAAATTTTGTTAGATCTAAACTCTGAAAGTCTCATCGGTCATTGCTCTTTAGCGAATGGAATCTTCCGAACATCCCCTGGTTTAAATACCGTTGGGACTTTGTCGGCATAAATCTTGGTATTCTATTTCTCTTTCCCTTCTTCTCCTCTCTCTTCCTTTCTCCTTCTTACATTTTCTTCTTATTTTTTTATAGATATAATTACCATTATTTTAAAATAATAATAAACACTTTTTTGTTACAAAAGAATGTCTTGTTTTTTTGAAAGCTTTTTTCTTCAAATCAAGAGGCACGGTAGTGCCTCGCGCCAAG